>NC_074688.1:12159911-12216344 GCF_029448725.1 Salvelinus fontinalis | reverse complement strand
TGCACAGGGCAACTCGGTGTTACACAACATAACGATGGTCATTATGGCCAAACCGTTCTATTTTTGTTTCATCAGACCAGAGGACATTTCTCCAAAAAGTATGATCTTTGTCCCCATGTGCAGTTGCAAACCGTAGTTTGGCTTTTTTATGGCGTTTTTTTAGCAGAGGCTTCTTCCTTGCTGAGCGTCCTTTCAGGTTATGTCGATATAGGACTCGTTTTACTGTGGATATAGATAATTTTGCACCTGTTTCATCCAGAATCTTCACAAGATTATCTAAGATGTGCAGACGTGGTTTGTCGTCCTCTCGTTTACTTTTTGTATTTTTCGTCTTTTTTGTATATATTTAAATTTATTTTTCAATCTCTTTTCCATTTTTAAATTAAATATACCTTTCGGTAACCCGCCTCACTCAATGTGACACGGATCCACAATTTTCTTTAGACCTTATAGCTAAAACGTTCACCAGAAGCTAGCCATCAGACACTAACCAGCTAATTTGCTACTAGCTATTTAGTCAATGTTAGCCACTGCTAGCGACCTTTACCCTCTGCACAGGTACCAGGCGTTTTTTAGCCTGTATAATACCTGCCAGCCTCGGACTGTTTTACTCCACTACAACGCCGGCTTCCTGCCGTAAACCCTGGACCATTACTCCCGATCATCACAGCTAGCTAGCTGCCACCGAGTGACCCAGCCCCGATGCTAGCCCTGAGCCAGGCGCATCTCCCGGCTAGCAAATTAAATTACTACAACTACAATACCTCTTTCGCCATCTGGCACAGTCCCTTCGTCGACACGGCACCCCACCGTACCACCACGACTGGTCTGCAGACGTAATTCCATCCGCTGTGCCCTCAACCGGCCTTTGCCGGACGTCGGAGTAGACGCTTCTACCTACCTCGGCCTGCTAACTCTAATCGCCGTGTCTCCTGCATGCTAGCGTAGCAACGACTACCCCGCAACATCCTTGATCCATCTATTGCTGTTCACTGGACCCTATGATCACTTGGCTACATAGCTGATGCCTGCTGGACTGTTCATTTATCACGGTACTCCACTTTGTTTATGTTTTTTCTTTCGGCCCTAGACCTGAACTCAGGCCCTGTGTGTAGTTAACTGACCCTCTCTGCCCAGTCATCGCCATTTTACCTGTTGTTGTTGTCTTAGCTGATTAGCTGTTGTTGTCTTACCCGTTGTTGTCTTAGCCTGCTCTCCCAATCAACACCTGTGATTGCTTTATGCCTCGCTTTGTCTCTCTCAAATATCAATATGCCTTGTATTCTGTTGTTTAGGATAGTTATCATTGTTTTAGTTTACTGCGGCGCCCCTAGTTCCACTGTACATGTCTCAGATACCTCCTTTGTCCCACCTCCTACACATGCGGTGACCTCACCCAGTATAACCAGTGTGTCCAGAGATGCAACCTCTCTTATCATCACTCAGTGCCTGGGCTTACCTCCACTGTGCCCGCACCCCACCATACACCTGTCTGCACATTATGCCCTGAATCTATTCTACCACGCCCAGAAATCTGCTCCTTTTGTTTTCTGTCCCCAATACACTAGACGACCAGTTTTGCTAGCCTTTAGCCGTACCCTCATCCAACTCCTCCACTGTTCCTTAGGTGATGTGGAGGTTAACCCAGGCCCTGCGTGTCCCCAGGCACTCTCATTTGTTGACTTCTGTAATCGAAAAAGCTTTGGTTTCATTCATGTTAACATCAGAAGCCTCCTCCCTAAGTTTGTTTTATTCACTGCTTTAGCACACTCCGCCAACCCGATGTCCTTGCCGTGTCTGAATCCTGGCTTAGGAAGGCCACCAAAAATTCTGAGATTTCCATACCCAAGTACAACATTTTCTGTCAAGACAGAACTGCCAAAGGGAGAGGAGTTGCAATCTACTGCAGAGATAGCTTGCAAAGTTCTGTCATACATTCCAGGTCTATACCCAAACAGTTCGAGCTTCTAATTTTAAAATGAATCTCTCCAGAAATAAGTCTCTCACTGTTGCCGCCTGTTATAGACCCCCCTCAGCTCCCAGCTGTGCCCTGGACACCATATGTGAATTGATTGCCCCCATCTATCTTCAGAGTTCGTTCTGTTAGGTGACCTAAACTGGGATATGCTTAACACCCCAGCAGTCCTACAATCTAAGCTAGATGCCCTCAATCTCACACAAATGATCAAGGAAACCATCAGGTAAAACCCTAAATCCGTTAACATGGGCACCCTCATAGATATTATCCTGACCAACTTGCCCTCCAAATACACCTCTGCTGTTTTCAATCAGGATCTCAGCGATCACTGCCTCATTGCCTGCATCCGCTATGGGTCCGTGGTCAAACGACTACCCCTCATCACTGTCAAACACTCCCTAAAACACTTCTGTGAGCAGGCCTTTCTAATCGACCTGGCCCGGGTATCCTGGAAGGATATTGACCTCATCCCGTCAGTCGAGGATGCCTGGTCGTTCTTTAAAAGTAATTTCCTCACCATCTTAAATAAGCATGTCCCTTTCAAAAAATGTAGAACTAAGAACAGATATAGCCCTTGGTTCACTCCAGACCTGACTGCCCTCGACTAGCACAAAAACATCCTGTGGCGGACTGCAATAGCATCGAATAGTCCTCGCGATATGCAACTGTTCAGGGAAGTCAGGAACCAAACCACACAGTCAGTCAGCAAAGCAAAGGCTAGCTTTTTCAAACAGAAATTTGCATCCTGTAGCTCTAACTCCCAAAAGTTTTGGGACACTGTAAAGTCCATGGAGAACAAGAGCACCTCCTACCAGCTGCCCACCACTAAGGCTAGGTAACACGGTCACCACCGATAAATCCATGATAATCAAAAATTTCAATAAACATTTCTCTACAGCTGGCCATGCTTTCCTCCTGGTTACCCCAACCCCGGCCACCATCTCTGTACCCCCCGCAGCTACTTGCCCGAGCCTCCCCAGCTTATCCTTCACCCAAATCCAGATAGCAGATGTTCTGAAAGAGCTGCTAAACCTGGACCCGTACAAATCAGCTGGGCTGGACAATCTGGACCCTATCTTTCTAAAATTATCCACCGCCATTGTTGCAACCCCTATTACCAATCTGTTCAACCTCTCTTTCGTATCGTCCGAGATCCCTAAAGATTGGAAAGCTGCCGCGGTCATCCCCCTCTTCAAAGGGGGTGACACTCCAGACCCAAACTGTTATAGAACTATATCCATCCTGCCTGGCCTTTCTAAAGTCTTTGAAAGCCAAGTTAATAAACAGATCACTGACCATTCCGAATCCCACCGTACCTTCTCTGTTGTGCAATCCGGTTTCCGAGCTGGTCATGGGTGCACCTCAGCCACACTCAAGGTACTAAATGATATCATAACCGCCATCGATAAAAGGCAGTACTGTGCAGCCGTCTTCATCGACCTGGCCAAGGCTTTCGACTCTGTCAATCACTGTATTCTTATCGGCAGACTCAATAGCCTTGGTTTCTCAAATGACTGCCTCGCCTGGTTCACCAACTAATTTGCAGACAGAATTCAGTGTGTCAAATTGGAGGGCCTGTTGTCCGGACCTCTGGCAGTCTCTATGGGGGTACCACAGGGTTCAATTCTTGAGCCGACTCTTTTCTCTGTATACATCAACGTGGGTGATTGTGGGTGATTCCCCGATCCACCTCTACGCAGACGACAACATTCTGTATACATCTGGCCCTTTTTTGTGCACTGTTAACTAACCTCAAAATGAGCTTCAATGCCATACAACACTCCTTCCGTGGCCTCCAACTGCTCTTAAACGATAGTAAAACCAAATGCATGCTTTTCAACCGTTCGCTACCCGCGCCCGTCCGACTAGCATCACTACTCTGGACGGTTCTGATCTAAAATACGTGGACAACTACAAATACATAGGTGTCAAATCAAATCTAGAATCGGCTTTCTATCTCGACTTCGGCTTCTACAAAATAGCTTCCAATATTCTACTCAGCAAACTGGATGCAGTCTATCATAGTGCCATTCGTTTTGTTACCAAAGCCCCTTATACCACCCACCACTGCGACCTGTATGCTCTAGTGGCTGGCCCTTGCTTCATATTCGTCGCCAGACCCACTGGCTCCAGGTCATCTATAAGTCTATGCTAGGTAAAGCTCCGCCGTATCTCAGCTCACTGGTCACGATAACACGATACACGATATCGCGTGTAACACGATAACAACACCCACCCATAGCACGCGCTACAGCAGGTATATCTCACTGGTCATCCCCAAAGCCAACACCTCCTTTGGCCGCCTTTCCTTCCAGTTCTCTGCTGCCAGTGACTGGAACGAATTGCAAAAATTGCTGAAGCTGGAGACTTACATTTCCCTCACTAACTTTAAACATCAGCTATCTGAGCAGCTAACCGATCGCTGCAGCTGTACATAGTCCATCTCTAAATAGCCCACCCAATCTACCTACCTCATCCCCATATTGTTTTTATTTACTTTTCTGCTCTTTTGCACACCAGTTTCACTACTTGCACATCATCATCTGCTCATCCATCACTCCAGTGTTAATCTGCTAAATTGTAATTACTTTGCTACTATGGCCTATTTATTGCCTTATCTCCTCACGCCATTTGCACACACTGTATATAGACTTTATTTTTTTCTATTGTGTTATTGACTGTACACTTGTTTATTCCATGTGTAACTCTGTGCTGTTGTTTGTGTCGCACTGCTTTGCTTTATCTTGGCCAGGTCGCAGTTGTAAATGAGAACTTGTTCTCAACTAGCTAACCTGGTTAAATAAAGGTGAAATAAATATAAAAAGGTCCTTTGCTGTTGTTCTGGGATTGATTTGCACTTTTTGCACCGAAGTGCGTTCATCTCTAGGAGACAGAACGCTCCTCCTTCCTGGGCGGTATGACGGCTGCGTGATCCCATGGTGTTTATACTTGCGTACTATTGTTTCTACAGATGAACGCGGTACCTTCAGGCATTAGGGAATTGCTCCCAAGGATGAACCAAACTTGTGTAGGTCTACAATTTTGTTTCTGAGGTCTTGGCTGATTTTATTTTGATTTTCCCATGATGTTAAGCAAAGAGGCACTGCGTTTGAAGGTAGGCCTTGAAATACATCCACAGGTACACCTCCAATTGACTCAAATTATGTCAATTAGCCTATCAGAAGCTTCTAAAGCCATGACATAATTTTCAGGCATTTTCCAAGCTGTTTAAAGGCACAGTCAACTTAGTGTATGTACTGGAATTGTGATAAAGTGAAATAATCTGTAAACAATTGTTGGAAAAATGACTTGTGTCATGCACAAAGTAGATGTCCTAACCGACTTGCCAAAACTAGTTTGTTAACAAGAAATTTGTGGAGTGGTTGAAAAACAAGTTTTTAATGACTCCAACCTAAGTGTATGTAAACTTCCGAACTTCCTGATGGCAACTGTAAGTATTTCATATACGAGCTCATCTGGTACAACCCCTCTCCAGATGGTGTCATCGGTCTCATAGTTTTGACTCTTAAGGCATAACACCTTATTCTTCACATGTAATGCCCCCCACACTTGTTTGAAAAGCCTAAACTTTGGCTCCGATTGCAACTCCACAGGGAGCTCTGCTCTACCCTCTTTTTCCCATGTCTTTAACTGGGAGACCACTGGGTCTCTATCCTGTGCTTCAAAAAGGAAAGCTGCATTTTTGAGTACTGCCTGGCTTGTTTGAGCTCCAGCTACAGGCTCAATAGTGACATCCTGAGGCTTGTTTACGATGGCTCTCAGATTGACAGTGGCCTCCTGTGAGACAGCTGTGTCCTCACTCTGTCTGTGTGTGTCGGCGTGACACACCATCAGCATTACTGTGCAGTCTTCCTGGCCTGTGGACAATATCATAGTCAACTGATCCAGTTTCTCTAACCATCTAGCCCAACTGTCCCTAGACAACCTCAGTGAGCTGTGATCAGTTCTCAGTAGAAATTTCCTCTCCAGAAAAAAAGTGTTGGAAACACTACCACAGCAAGAAGCTCCTTCTTCGTACTTGAATAATTCCTCTTCTGTTTTGACAGTGCCCGACTGGCATATGCTACTACTCTCTCTCTCTCTCTCTCTACCCCTGACTGTCTCTGTTTCCATGGGGTCAGTGGACACTCCCTCAGCCCAAGAGGATGTGTCCCAGGTAGCTCACCTGTGACCTGAACATGTGGCACTTAGATGGCTTCACCTTTAAGTCCTGCCTGCTCCAATCTGCTGAAAACCTCGTCTAAACGCTTCACATGCTCTTGGAATGTACAACCAAACACTGATGTCATCTAAGTACACCAAACATGTTGTCCACCCTAAATCAGCCGAAACCAGGTCCATGAGACGCTGGAATCTGCTTGGAGCATTTGTCAACCCAAACCCCATGACCTGGAATTCGAAAAGCCCTCACTTTGTCACAAAATATGTTTTTCAACGATCCTCGGGGTGCATCTCGACTTGCCAGTACCCATACAAACACACGGGCATACTTGTGAACTGATCAGAATGATTTACATTATTGGTCCCTCGCCACCATGACTGTGTCATTATCTGTCCTATTGTGGGTACTTACAGGAGCCGAAACGCTAACCCCTTTTGATTATGGCTTGCTTGGCTACGTGTTTTGTGACCCAGTTATTCTGCTGAATATCAGAAGGATCGTCCCCATTGAACTGCATTTGACAAGGTCACCATAGGAGTGGCCCATCCTTCCTTTCACAACAAAGACTAGCATGGTATCTTTCATGGTCGTAATTACTGTTCAAAACCACTGAATATTATACTGCTAGTGATTGGTGTAGTTTCATTTACATTTACATTTAAGTCATTTAGCAGACGCTCCTATCCAGAGCGACTTACAAATTGGAAAGTTCATACATATTCATCCTGGTCCCCCCGTGGGAATTGAACCCTGGTCCCCCCGTGGGAATTGAACCCACAACCCTGGTGTTGCAAGCGCCATGCTCTACCAACTGAGCCACGCGGGACCAGTTTCCATAAGAATTGTGACTAATTGGACCAATCATGACAGGTGGATTAGAAAGGGCTGTCCCTTGTGTCCGTCTGTATTTCTGTTCAAGAAGGAGGACCTTGGAATGTGGTTAAAAAGTAAACACTTTCGTATCAAATATGTATTTATACTCTTGTGTAAAGCATACACTATGAGTAAAAACATAAGAGTGTGAGAAAGACCATTGGTCAGACCGGAATGTTCTAAGAATAAATAATAATGGCTTCAACATGAAAACAAGCAGAGAGGTGAGGAGTATTGAAAGTTCAAGGTTAGAGTACATACCAGAAACAATAGGTACAGAAAGCTGATATAGAGTAACTTGAGAAATGAATGGATCTGACCATTCCATCCAAGTGCTTAAACATCAACAACTAACTGGTGTAACGGCTTTCTTCCCGGGGTGAAGGAGAGGACCAAAGTGCAGCGCGGCTAGTGTTCAACATGTTTAATTAAAGAACAAGTGGAACACTACAAACAACATGCAAAATAACAAATGTGAAAAAACCGAGACAGACCTATCTGGTGCAGACAAAACACAGAGACAGGAAACAACCACCCACAATCCCCAACACAAAACAAGCCACCTATATATGACTCTCAATCAGGGACAACGATTGACAGCTGTCTCTGATTGAGAACCATATTAGGCTGAACACAGAAACAGACGAACTAGACACACAACATAGAATTCCCACCCAGCTCACGTCCTGACCAACACTAAACAAGCAAAACACATACGAACTCTGGTCAGGACGTTACAACTGGGTTGGAAAACTGAAACAAATTAAAATTGGCAATACACACTATCTCACACACTCTCCTTTCTTCTGTTTTAGATGGGCAGTGCCGAAGAGGCCTGAGTTAACAGATCGCCTGCTGCTGCTGTGTGCGTGGCATGGATCGTCAGTGACAGTCTTGGAGGAAGGGTGTGTTGTTTGGCCTTTGAAGAGCTCTCATCCAGCAGAAGAGCTCACATCCCCCTACACCCCATCAACCTCCCCACCTCCCTCTCCACAGCTAGCGACAGACCTTGGACAATAATCTCTCCAAGATTTATGATGTCCTTGTGCCGGAGTGGAGGCCTGGCTCTTTGTTCATAAGAAGGGTTTTATATCACCACTTTTTTTTCTCTCATCTTCTTCCTCAATTGAAAAAGGAGTGGGACCAGCCGTGAAATGGGAAACGTCTGTTTGACATGTGAAGCCCATCTGGAAAGAAAGTGTGCTTTCAGGCCTGGATATAAGGAATTACTAAACAAAAAGGAAACGTCACTGTACGGAATGTCGTTTTCCCTCTTTCCTTCTCATTAACAACAACATGTCGGATTGTTCTGGCCCTTTAAACGCTTAGTCACAAAATAAACAATGCACCTACAGAATATGAGGACAATGTGCAACATTTCCTTCTGTAATGTGGACTCGAAGATCGACCAGTACTTCCAGCCTACGCTGTACATCATTGTCATCGTCCTGGGCCTGCCCACCAACTGCATGGCTCTGTGGGCAGCTTACTTGCAGGTGAAGCAGAAAAACGAGCTGGGCATCTACTTGATCAACCTCTCCTTGGCTGACCTCCTCTACATCGGCACCCTGCCCCTATGGATCGACTACTTCCTCCAGCACGACGACTGGATTCATGGCCAGAATTCCTGCAAGCTCTTCGGCTTCATCTTCTACACCAACATCTACGTCAGCATCGCCTTCCTCTGCTGCATTTCCATCGACCGATACCTGGCCGTGGCCTACCCGCTCAAGTTCGCCAAGGTCCGGCGGGTGAAAACTGCCGTGCTGGTCAGTTCCGTGGTGTGGACCATTGAGATAGTGGCCAACTCTGCGCCACTCTTCCACGACGAGCTCTTCCAGGACCGTTTCAACCACACCTTCTGCTTCGAGAAGTACCCCATGCAAGACTGGGTGGCGGGCATGAACCTTTACCGGACCTTTCTGGGTTTCCTGGTGCCCTGGCTGATCATGCTGGGTGCGTACCGGGGCATTCTGCGGGCGGTGCGCGGCAATGTGTCCACGGAGTGTCACGAGAAGGCGAAGATCAAGCGCCTGGCGCTGAGTCTAATCCTGATCGTATTGTTGTGCTTCGGGCCATACCACGTGCTCCTGCTGTGTCGCAGCATCCTCTTCCTCCAGAAGCCCTGCGACTGTGGCGCAGAGGAGGACCTGTTTGCAGCCTACCACGTGGCGCTGGCGCTCACCAGCCTGAACTGTGTGGCTGACCCCATCCTCTACTGTTTTGTTAACGAGGGCGCACGACATGACGTCGGTCACGCACTCACCACCCTGCTTGGCGTCTTCAAGCGGAACTCGCCCGCGCCAGCTGACACACTGGCAGCTGGATCTTTCACCTTGGAGACACCACTGTCCACCAAAAAGCAGCTGGGCCTGTACAGCGAGGTCAAGGCCAGCACCTACAAGACAGAGCTGGTGGCCCTCAAAGAGGAGTGTCTTCAGATGACCATACTCAGTGTTAAGAAATGAACAGCCATCCTGATCCGCCATGAGAACACCCAAGACTATGGGGAAGTGGGTCAGTTTATGTTGCATAGAAAATGGGAGATGTTTTATTATGTGTAATGTTTTAGCTGTTTTTTAGTTTTGGGGATGACACCTCATATTATGTACCTCATATGGTAAACTGTGATTGAAATGTGTTTGATATAGACGAAAATAATCAAATCAAGATGGACCATGGGTACATTGTGACAACCGTAAGAAAGACTATAGTAAGTTCAGTGGCATAGATGTGATGCAATGTGAAACAAAGGATGTTTGCCATCAAACGGTTTCTTTCTCCTCGTGATCTATAGTAGGTATGTGTTCTGGTTGGGACAAGGTTATCTAACAATGGATTCGACATGTTTACATTTCTCTTTCAATGAGCTCCAGATGCCTTGTAACAGCTCCAAAAATCCCAAATGTGTTCTGTCAGCCGGAGAGTGAAGCACAATACTACTTGTTTTTGTTCGACAATTTCACTGGGAAATAAATTATATCATTGTTTCAATTGTGTTGTGTCTACTGTAACAGTACTTTGAACAAATGTGTCAGGAAACCGAAAACAGGGGGTCAACTGTATGGTTGATGTGTTGCCGTAAAAGCATTAGTGTGTTGACAGGTGTGGTGTGTCCTTCTTCAATCTTCATTGTCATCCTCTTGAAACTACTGTATATTTTCTTGCAGTTGGTGCCTATTTGAATAGATAGAATAACAAACACTTATGATTATTGTCCCCATCAACATTTCTTGGGTCTTGTCTGTCATATCCGAAAATCAGACATAAAACTCCAAAATGACTTTCACACCGCTTATCACACCATTCACTGATGTGATGAGGATGATGGGTAATTCCACTGGGGGGGGGGGGGGGGGTTCCCTCCGCCCTGAGGCTGACGGACCACGATGTTGATGGTGTGTCGATGGGACTGTCACATTGTTCCATGCAGAGGTTGGTAGTTCTTGAGATGTCAGGGAGACAATTCCTCCCAATGCAAACAGTGCAGTGTGAACCAGGTCCACACTACATTGGCATTGCAAGTCCTGCATGATGTGCCTATTTAAAGTAAGCAAGGCAAGGCAGCTATCACCCTCATCACCACCACTTACCTGCTAATGAGCCAGTGAGATTCCTAATCAGATGTGATCACAGCTCTGCCTGTAAAATGTTTCCCAGATCAGATCTGGGCCATCTGCAGCCTCTCGCTCTTCCTCCATGGTTTAAGGCTGTTGCTCAATGACATGGAAATTATCAAGGTCAATAGTTCAAATACAATGGGCTTCTTATCTCCGAGAGGCAGGTTATGTTTTCATTGATATTAAGGGGTTTAAAGCGAGCCTCGTGACCTACTTTGTTATGACAATATGGAAATACGAATGAGTATTGAAATTAGATGAAGCTATTTCTTCAAATGGATTCTGAATCACCTAATTGTGGCAGCTTCAGGAGGAGGCATAAACAAGTGACATACACTAGGTTTGCCTGGAGTCTGTACAAAATGTTATTTCTGAAGGATATCTTGTCACAGAAATACTCAGGGAAAGAACGACCAGTGAAATATCACAGCCCTAGCCCACTGATGTTTGTTGTTGTTGGCGTAGGCCTCTTAATCAGATATAATAATGGCCATGCTGTAACCAAAACAGTAATTTCTCTATTATTACACTTGTGTAATCTTAGCATGACAGCCCACCCTTTGCTTTAGTGAGCACCGCTTAGAATCCGCGGAACAAATCGCACTGCATCTTACCACAAACAGGTCTCTCCAATGCGTGCTGCCAACCTACAGATAAAACACAAACTGCAGAAACAAGCTTTTCCCTTGCTAACTCATTGGCATCATAAACCCATGTTCATTCTGAACTGAAATTTCATCTGACGTTTCCCACAAACCAAATCACTGGCTTGACACTGACACAAAATAAGAGAAACTATCTAGAGGCATTTCGTTTGATTGATATCCTCAGTGATAAGACAAGGTGTTAGTGTGCCCCAGTTGTCCATTATCAATCAGGAATAACAAACACTGTGACTAATGAACTTTGTCGTGTATTACTACTGTACGCTTGGATTGTCATGCAAATGATCATTGGCATACTATATTACTCTCTGATAAACCCAAGCTTGAAATTACTGTAAGCTTTTACCCAACTGAACACATTCATTTGTATGGTACAGTAAGACAGTTTATTCTATCACAATGATACACAGTGAATACATTGAAAGCAGTGACGTGTGATATTGTGAATTTTCAGGCAGAGCTACAGATAACCTCTTATGTAATTACTATCTCATTGTGCTGGCGTTTTCATTCACACAATCATCATCTTCTTTACCACTGTATTTTGTGGTATCCTCTGTAAGACAAAAGTGTGGCTTGAGTCTCACAC
The DNA here is from genome assembly GCF_029448725.1 of Salvelinus fontinalis. Taxonomy (NCBI): domain Eukaryota; kingdom Metazoa; phylum Chordata; class Actinopteri; order Salmoniformes; family Salmonidae; genus Salvelinus; species Salvelinus fontinalis. Next base: position 12,204,436 of record NC_074688.1, on the reverse strand, counting down.
ATCAATATACTCCAGGGTTTTGGTTCCTGACACGTGCTGTTGAGAGGATTCTGGCAAAAGATAACAGTGCTGTAGTTATGGAAACTGTTGTTTTCAACAGATGTCCATTCTTTTCATCAAAGGTTTCATATTCTTATCCATTCTATGAAATCTGATATTCAACTAGAATACCTACTCTTTACATAACTGAAATGTGGAATAATTTTAAGTATAAAATATTCACAGTACCAGTCAAAAGTTTGGATACACCTACTCATTCCAGGGTTTTTCTTTATTTGTACTATTTTCTACATTGTAGAATAATAAAAGATATCAAAACTATGTAATAACACATGAAATCATGTAGTAACCAAAAAAGTGTTAAATAAATCAAAATATATTTTATTTTTGAGATTCTCCACCCAATGCCTTGATGATAGCTTTGCACACTCTTGGCATTATCTCAACCAGCTTCATGCGGTAGTCACCTGGAATGTATTTCAATTAACAGATGGGCCTTGTTAAAAGTTAATTTGTGGAATTTATTCCCTTCAAAATGTTTGAGCCTATTAGTCGTGTTGTGACAAGGTAGGGGTGGTATACAGAAGATATCTATATTTGCAAAAAAAACAACTCCATATTATGGCAAGAACAGCTCAAATAAGCAAATAGAAACGACATTCCATCATTACTTCAAGACATGAAGGTCAGTCAATGCAGAACATTTCAAGAACTTGAAAGTTTCTTAAAGTGCAGTCACAAAAACCATCAAGCGCTATGATGAAACTGGCTCTCATGAGGACCGCCACAGGAAAGGAATACCCAAAGTTACCTCTGCTGCAGAGGATAAGTTCATTAGAGTTACCAGCCTCAGAAATTGCAGCCCAGATAAATGCTTCACAGAGTTCAAGTAACAAACACATCTCAACATCAACTGTTTAGAGGAGACTGCGTGAATCATGCCTTCATGGTTGAATTGCTGCAATGAAACCACTATTAAAGGACACCAATAAGAAAAAGAGACTTGCTTGGGCCAAGAAACACAACCAATGGACATTAGACCGGTGGAAATCTATCCTTTGATCTGATGAGTCCAAATTTGAGATTTTTTTTGTTTGTGAGACTGTGAATGTATGTTTGGTTCCCACTGTGAAGCATGGAGGAGGATGTGTGATGGTGTGGGGGTGCTTTGCTGGTGACACTGTCTGTGATTTATTTAGAAGTCAAAGCACACTTAACCAGCATGGCTACCACAGCATTCTGCAACGATACACCATCCCATCTGGTTTGCGCTTAGTGGGATTATCATTTGTTTTTCAACAGGACAATGACCCAAAACACACCTCCAGGCTGTGTAAGTGCTATTTGACCAAGAAGGAGAGTGATGGTGTGCTGCATCAGATGACCTGGCCTCCACAATCACCCGACCTCAACCCAATTGAGATGGTTTGGGATGAGTTGGACCGCAGAGTGAAGGGAAAGCAGCCAACAAGTGCTCAGCATATGTGGGAACTCCTTCAAGACTGTTGGAAAACCATTCCTCATGAAGCTGGTTGAGAGAATGCCAAGAGTGTGCAAACCTGTCATCAAGGCAAAGGGTGGCTACTTTGAAGAATCTAAAACAGAAAATATATTTTGATTTGTTTAACACTTTTTGGTTACTACATGATTCCATATGTGTTATTTCATAGTTTTGATGTCTTCACTATTATTCTTCAATGTAGAAAATAGTAAAAAATAAAGAAAAACCTTTGAATGAGTAGGTGTGTCCAAACTTTTGACTGGTACTGTGCATATGGCAGAATATGTATTTTTCTATTTAATATGATATATGTTAGAATGGAACCTTTAGCCAGTAATATAAATTGCTTAATTATTTCTGCCTGCTTCATTGTGATCTAGTTTGGTGGTTCCTATTAAATTAGCTAAATACGCTGTATGGGCAAAATGTAATATCATTTTGTACAAATGTAGAAGAGCATTAGCAGAGACCTTGGAAGCAATATAACATCAAGACAGACTGTACACTCTTAGAAAAAAGGTTAAACCTAAAACCTTAAATGGGTTTTACGCAGTGACGAACCATGGCTATTGGACGTAGGCCTTCAGTGTGGGAAAAAAATCTTCCAACACGTTGTACCAAACAAAACAAAAATCTACCCAAAGCCAGTAGGTCCCAATCATAAGAATACAAGAACAGCCATTGGCTAGGGCCTCAGAAGCTACAGTGCCTTCAAATAGTATTGACCTTATCCATATTTTGTTATGTTACAGCCTGAATTAAAACATTTATTACATTGAGATTTTGTGTCACTGGCCTACACACAATACCCCATAATGTCAAAGTGGAATTATGGTTTTAGACATTTTTGCTAATTAATAAAAAATGAAAAGCTGAAATGTCTTGAGTCAATACGTCTTCAACCCCTTTCTTATGGCAAGTCTAAATAATTTCCAGGGAAAAAGATTTGATTAAACAAGTCACATAATAAGTTGCATGGACTCACTCTGTGTGCAATAATAGTGTTTAACATGATTTTTGAATGACTATCTCATCTCTGTACACCACACATACAATTATCTGTAAGATCCCTCAGTTGAGCAGTGAATTTCAAACACAGATTCAACCACAAAGACCAGGGAGGTTTTCCAATGCCTCGCAAAGAAGGGCACCTCCACAATACCACATCTGCGGAGTTGAGTGAAAACTATAGTTTTTGGAGTGAACCTCCGACTCCTTCAAGTCACTTCTGCCCTAATATATTTGAATGACAGATACCTTTAATCTTGCTTCTGAGGGCCTAGCCAATGGCTGACTTAGCTAGCTAGATTTATCTCCCCAGAGACCATCAAAGAAAAATCCTGATTGGATCTTTTTTTTTCTCTTCAGTGTTAACCCTTTACCACCGCCATGCTCTACCAACTGAGCTACAAAGTGTAGGCTGCTCCATCTTTGTGATGGAATGATGGTGGACCACAGAGAAGAAGCAGGAAATCAGCCCTAAGGCGCATCGCACTTCCTGCTGGTATCATCGTCATGGTGATGGCTCGTGGTTCGTCACACTGTTGGGTCACCGGGGAGACGGGATTCCAGCTGGCCCCACAGTGTTGAGTCCAGTGGGACCAGGGGAGACAGAGACAGATTCAGGATGCGGTCATGTTTCCAGCATTCCCATCCCATCTGTAAACACAGTCTCCAATAACTCCGTGACTGCACCAGTGAGGGGCCTGAGAGAGAAAGAGAGAGAGAGAGAGAGATTGAGAGCGCGAGAGATAGAGAGAGGTGAATAGTGTATGATGACAAAGCGTACTAGCAACAGACCTAAATCCCCAAACAAAGAAATGGTCAGACTGTAGCTGTGTTCGAAAACTCATACTAACTGCACTAACCATACTATTTGTGACGTAAATTGAGTATATAATATGCTTATTGGTCATAGTATGGATATAGTTCCCGGATGTCGTACTAAATTCGCCAAAATATGAAGTATACACGCAGAGGACTTTCACGATCGTTGTTGTAAGAATCGTACCAAAATGCAGCGTGGTTTGGGTTCATCATCTTTATTACGTGAACCGGCAAAAAAACAATAAAGAACAAAACGAACGTGAAGCTATGCAGTGCTCAAGGCAACTAAACACAAACAAGATCCCACAACAAGCAGGTGGGAAAAGGCTGCCTAAATATGATCCCCAATCAGAGACAACGATAGACAGCTGCCTCTGATTGGGAACCATACCAAGCCAACCTAGAAATAAAGAAGCTAGAATGCCCACCCTAGTCACACCCTGACCTAACCAAAATAGAGAATAAAGGATCTCTAAGGTCAGGGCGTGACAGTACCCCCCCCAAAGGTGCGGACTCCGGCCGCAAAATCTGACTCTATAGGGGAGGGTCCGGGTGGGCATCTAGCCTCGGAGGCGGCTCCGGTGCGGGACGTAGATCCCGCTCCGCTCGCGGATCCGCCCGCTTCGGTGGCGACTCTCGTGCGGGGATCGTCGTAGATCATCGCCGGAGGAACCGGACCGTGGATCATTGCTGGGGACTCCAGACCGTGGATCATCGCCGGGGACTCCGGACCGTGGATCGTCGCCGGAGGAACCGGGCCGTGGATCGTCGCCGGAAGCTCCGGCCCGTAGATCATCGCCGGAGGAACCAGACTGTGGATCATCGCCGGGGACTCCGGACCGTGGATCGTCGCCGGAGGAACCGGGCCGTGGATCGTCGCCAGAAGCTCCGGCCCGTAAATCGTCACCGGAGGAACCGGACCATGGATCGTCGCCGGAGGAACCGGACCGTGGATCGTCACCGGAGGAACCGGACCGTGGATCGTCGCTGGAGGCTCCGGACCGTGGATTGTCGCCGGAAGCTCCGGACTGGGAACCCTCACAGGAGGCTCTGGACTAGGAACACTCACTGGAGGCTCCGTGCCATGGATCATCACTGGAGGCTCCGGGCCATGGATCATCACTGGAGGCTCTGGGCCATGGATCATCACTGGAGATTCCGGGCCATGGATCATCACTGGAGGCTCCGGGCCATGGATCATCACTGGAGGCTCCGGACTGGGAACCGTCGCTGGAGGCTCCGTACTGGGAACCGTCGCTGGAGGCTCTGTCCTGGGAACCGTCGCTGGAGGCTCCGGACTGGGAACCGTCGCTGGAGGCTCCTGACTGGGAACCGTCGCTGGAGGCTCCGGACTGCAGACCGTTGCTGGAAGCTCTGGACTGCAGACCGTCACTGGAGGCTCTGGACTGTAGACCGTCGCTGGAGGTCTAGTGCGTGGAGCTGGCACAGGGTGTACCGGGCTGTGGAGGCGCACTGGAGGTCTGGAGCGTAGAGCTGGCACAATGTGTCCTGGACAGATAACAACCTTCGCACGGCAAGTGTGGGGGGCTGGCACATGACTCACTGGGCTGTGGAGGTGCACTGCAGACACGGTGCGTAGAACCGGAACAGGGCATACTGGGCCGTGGAGGCACACTGGAGGTCTGGAGTATAGAGCTGGCACAACGTGTCCTGGACAGATGACAACCTTCGCACGGCAAGTGCGGGGAGCTGGCACAGGACGCACTGGGCTGTAGAGGCGCACTGGAGACACGGTGCGTAGAACCGGCACACATTGTACCGGAACGATGACACGCTCCTCAAAGCGAGTGCGGAGAGCTGGCACAGGACGTATTGGGCTGTGGAGGCGCACTGGAGACCTGGTGCGTGGAGCCAGCACAGATGGTACCGGACAGATGACACGCTCGTCAGGACGAATACGGGGAGCTGACACAGTTGGCATCGGACGGCTAACACGCTCCTCAAGGTGAATGTCTTGCCTCCCCAGCCAAACCAACAGCTCTTCCTCTTCACTCTCTTCACATTTCGCCAATCACTCCTCGAGGGTCTCTATCTCACCCCTCTGTTCACTCTCTCTCAATCTATCCAACGCTTCCTCCATGGTCTCTAACTCACCCCTCAGCGTCGCCGATCTCTCTGTGTGCCTCCCCCCAAAAAATGTGAGGCTGCTTCTTGGGCTTACGTCGTGTCCAGAATGTCGCTTTCCCTCCTTCGCTGCTTCTCTTGCTTCCATGGCAGGCTTCTGTCTCCTGCCATTATTTCGTCCCAAGTCCAGGATGTCCTCCACTCCTGGCTTTCCTCCCAGGCCCAGGATCCCTGCTCCTCCTGGGCACGCTGCTTGGTCCGATGGTGGTGGGATCTTCTGTCACAATCGTTGTTGTAAGAATCGGACCAAAATGCAGCGTGGTTTGGGTTCATCATCTTTATTACGTGAACCGGCAAAAAACTATAAAGAACAAAACGAACGTGATGCTATGCAGTGCTCAAGGCAACTATGCACAAACAAGATCCCACAACAAACAGGTGGGAAAAGGCTGCCTAAATATGATCCCCAATCAGAGACAACGATAGACAGCTGCCTCTGATTGGGAACCATACCAAGCCAAACTAGAAATAAAGAAACTAGAATGCCCACCCTAGTCACACCCCGACCTAACCAAAATAGAGAATAAAGGATCTCTAAGGACAGGGCGTGACAGAGGACACAATTTCTGTACTTTAGGGCCCATAATGCAATTCTTCAGGAAATGGCCGTGGCTTCACATTGTTTTCAGATTTGAAAAAAATGGCGGAAAACATACAGCGAAGTACGAGAGCCGATACAAATTGCTTTAACTAATTATGACAACTGTTAAGAAAATGTTCAGCAAAGCAATAACGTAATGACTTTTCAAAAAAGTTACCTTCCAGGTTACGTTGGCTGACAATTTGTTAGCTACGCTGTCCTTACGAACCACATAGCATATCATTACTGCAGTATCTACCAATATGTTGTTAGCTAGCTACTTATACATCAAACTTTCCAGTATATTAACTATAGGCTATCTATCTAACTACCCAACAATTATTGAATTGATTATTCCCGTCATTCTTAGCTTAGCTAAATGGTATAGTCATTGTGCGTTCTCAATCCACTCTCGTCTGAGTGTACCAGAGCGCAGAATGATTAATTTATGAAAGCTCCACACCCTTTGAATATGGCGGGTGTCAGTACACGTCAGCAAAAAAAGCGTAATTCAATTGTTGCCAGCAGCAATTGTTGCCAGCAGCAAGTCACCAACGCTCTGGATAACATGAAAGCTGCCTAACCAGCTCTGCTAGGGCGAGTAAAATGGTCAGAGTGTTCTCATTTGTGTCTGGAAGTAGCTAGCAAACTAGCCAATGTTAGCTTGGGTGCTTGGCTGCCATTGTCAGGTCAGAACGCTCAACTCAATCCTACTCCTTGGCTCGAACTTCCAGTGTGCACTCCAAGAGTGAAACGCTCTGAATTTACAAGCTCACTCTGGCACTCCAGATTGAATTTAAGAACACACCGAAGTCATAAAATGTTTACCTAGTAATTTGTTATGTTAACTAGCTAGCAAGAGGTTGCATAGCAACAGCATCAACTTCCGGTTGACAGGCGAAGAGCTAGTAAGCGCAACGGAAAGGATACTATTCGTTTACAAACAACTAAAATCAACTAATAGTATATAGTATGTAGTATATATTCATTAAGTATGTAGTATACAGTATGTCAGTATGGGTATTCGAACACAGCTTGTGTGTTACTGGTGAGACATAAGGTTTGCTTTGAATGTTGTGCTGGCTCGTATGGCTAATTGTATGTCAAAAGTGAATGTGAAAATGTAAACCCCTCTAAGTCCACTTTGACAATCTCTTCAGCACACAGTACAGGCTTGGAGATGAGAATGACCTCTTTGTGATGCTGTAATTACTTCCTGTCTGGCATCATGCACTGCATGGCCTTAATAAAGAGTGACTGCCTTTAAAAGCAACAAATCCCTTAAAAAAGGCCTACTGTCCGAAACAGTTATTCTAGTCTCAAAATTGACTACAAAGTAGAAATAGGATAATTCTGGTCATAAAGTCAGTCGGGTCTAAATCAGAGTTTGGGTTTTGATTTGACGATGTCCATTTGCCCACTAACATGTGGTGAACAGCTTCGGTGACTGCGTTCTATCCAATAGCATAGACCTTGAGACAGACCTGCCCAGCAACTCCGATTTTGTTGACAGACAACATTTAGCACATTTTTTTACTTGAGAAATACTGCACCAAAAACACCTTAGATGAAAAATTGCGCAACTAAAACATCCTCTGCAAAAACGTCAAACTGTATTACAGATTTCTTGAGTTATCTTACATTCATTCTGGGGATTTTGAGGAAGTGAAATAGGCTACAGTGTCTCATGGGGGACAAACATCATTAACCAAATGTGGAATCAGTCAGAAAACACCTCCAAGACTCCAAGCTAAATAAAGGTAAAATAAGACTGAAATCTCGTTTTTTGAATGATCAACAGAATAACACGTGCCAATTGGCTCTTTAAGTACCGGTACTGTACATTACAAATTGACAATGTATTGAGAAACATGCATAAAGCTGTCTTCTCACATTTTGAAATACAATGGTGATTTTACAATGCAATTGCATGGTGATGATTAAATTATCGTTCTTTCATCTTGAGTAAATTGGTGTGATTGATGTGTCTTGCAGTAATGGGAGACTTCAGGAAGGAGAGAACAGTGTTGGAGAGAACTGAGAACATGTAGTACCATTGGTCATGACTGTGATTGGCTGGCGGCTGCAGAGATGGGGTATCAGTGAACATAATTGACTAAAAACAAACAACCAAAATCCTCTGCACATATTTGAGTGTTCAGCACAAACTTAATCAAATGTCATTGTCTACAAACAGAATATTTTTTCAAGAGCTTCAATCTATTAACAGATCTGTGGGTAATTGCTACTTTTTGTTTGCCTTAATTACGTGTTTGATTGTCGAGTACTTGTTTTTGTAAACTATGGGTTGGGAACCAAAGTGGGCCCAGGGCATGTGAGAGGTGGGCCGTGAGTTATGAGAATTCATCCATAAACACAATTCTTCTTCTTAATTTGGGTAGTTGGAGTGCGATTTGGGTCACGGAAACATTGGTCAATTTCTCATTTGGGTCTTGAGCAGATCATTTTTCTTTAACCCCTGTTCTAGTAAAATCATAATTGATACCCAAGGATAGTATAAAAAAACTCACCACTGTAAAATCCACAGGAATTCTGCCCCAAAAACAACGTGTCAGAATGGGTTTCACTTGGGAACTTCAGCCCTGTTGATCTGGGATTATTGTATGGCAATGAAGATGAAGATGAAGATGCCTATGAGGATGTGGCCCAGTGATGGGCCTGCGAATGCAAGGCGTCCAGACACCAAGACAGAGACAAGGGTTGCATAATTCTGCATTGAACAAGGGATCATTTTCCCACACAATCTAAACAAACATAACGTTGGAAAAATAACATGTACATGAACGTAAGATCTGTCTATTTGTCTTCCATCAACATATCATATGTACCAACATCCACTGTGGGGGGCATTGTCTCTGTGCTAGACAGGCATAAAACAGACCATTCCTATCGCATCACTCTTAAAATATACTCTTATATACAAATATATACAAATGTATGACAAGGATGAATCGATGCCTGTGGCGACGAATACCTCTGAAGCTGTATTATTAACATCTAGAAAATACTTGCTTATAATGTTGTCCCTAAACTAGATGATGAAAGGAAAACAACACTTTGGCAATATACAACAAATACACAATGTTCTCTGTGTTTTATAAGTGTTGATGTACCTCAATTGGCCTTTACAGCAAGTACACAGCTGTTGCTGTAGAACAATTTAAAATTGATAAAGGAAAAGACACAAGAGCGCCACCTGGTGTACAACGATGTGCACCTTTCTGCAATATCCAGCTTCTGCCGGATAGTCAGCGTCATCATCATCTTTACCGACGCAGCTGTTGCCACACAATAAATCCAGGGAGAAGTCGTTTCTAAATATCCCTCAAATTTGTCAAAACTATTCAATGAAATCACACACGAAATAATGGTCTAATTCTTCTGTGGTAATGCAACTGTAGCACAACCAATGTTTTGGTCAGTGTTTCTCAGGGGACCTTAATTAGTGGGGGACATGCAGAAAGTATAAAAGCATGGACATGGAATCCTTGGGATGTCCCAACTCTGATCATCACCCCGTTGAAGTTGAAATTTAAAATGGTTAAAGGTCCAATGCAGCTGTTTTTATATCAATATCATATCATTTCTGGGTAACAATTAAGTACCTTACTATGATAGTTCTTTATTAAAATGGTCAAAAATAAACAAAATAGCTTCTTTAATAGCAAAGAAGAAATTTCTCAATAAATAATTTTCTAGGACTGTCTGGGAGTGGTCTAAGTCGGGAGGGGGAAACTGAAAACTAGCTATTATTGGCATAGAGGTATCGAACTCTCTTTCCTATTGGTCTATTAGCTCATTTACTGACTGGTGATGTCACCAGGCATGCCAAAACTCCACCCCACCAAAACAGGCAGAAATTTCAGGTGGCCTTTTCAAACAGCTCTTACACTAAAAGGGCATTATCAAAGATTTGGCATGGGTTCTCAGATCCTCAAAAGGTTCACAGATGCACCATTGAGAGCATCCTGATTGGTTGCATCAATGCCTGGTATGGCAGCTGCTTGGCCTCTGACCGCAAGGCACTACAGAAGGTAGTGCGAATGACTCAGTACATCACTGGGGCCAAGCTTCCTGCCATCCAGGACCTCTATACCAGGCGGTGTCAGAGGAAGGCCCTAAAAATTGTCAAAGACTCCAGCCACCCTAGGCATAGACTGTTCTCTCTGCTACCACACGACAAGCGGTATCGCCAAGTCTAGGTCTAAGAGGCTTCTAATCAGCTAATACCCCCAAGCCATAAAACTCCTGAACACCTAATCAAATGGATACTCAGACTATTTGCATTGCCCCCACTTTTTTAAACCGTTGCTACTCTCTGTTGTTATTCTCTATACATAGTCACTTTAATAACTCTACCTTCATGTACATATTACCTCAACTAACCGGTGCCCCCACACATTGACTCTGTACTGGTACCCCCCTGTATATAGTCTCGCTATTATTATTTTACTGCTGCTCTTTAATTACTTGTTACTTTTATTTCTTATTTTTATCCTTTTTTAAAGAACTGCATTGTTGGTTAGGGGCTCATAAGTAAGCATTTCACTGTAAGATCTACACCTGTTGTATTCGGCGCATGTGACTAATAAGATTTGATTTTATTTGATTGTCATTTTCACAATTTCACAGTATTATTCCAACCTCATAGTGGTATATATAAAACACAGAGAAAATCACGTTTTTGACTGCACTATGACAATAAAGCTGAAATATTCAACTTTTTGGGCAACCTGACCAAATTCACATAGAAATGTGAGTTATAGATTTGTCATTCTCATAGAAAGCAAGCCTAACAAGCAGTAGATCTGTTCTATGTGCGCTATTTTTATGCTTCCGTTTTTAAGTTTAGTTATTGCATCTTTTACTTTAGGTTTTTCTACACCAGCTTCAAACAGCTGAAAATACAATATTTTTGGTTATGGAAAATATATTTCACAGAAGTTTAGATGTTACAATGATTATCTACGCAAACCTGCTTGTTTGGTCACATAAACTGAAATAAGGCTAACAATTTGAGTTTGAGCATCGAGGAAATGGAGGGGCGATTTAACCCTAACCTTAAAGGTGCAATATAGGGTTAGGGTTAAATCGCCCCTCCCTTTCCTCGATGGTAAGGGTTATGGTTAAGGTCAGTGGCGATTTTAGCACATTAGCATCTTGATGGGGCAAACTCAAAAAAAATGTTTTAGATGCATGCCAGTAAAGCCACTACACAATACAACACTAAACAATACACAAATTGCACTATAATGGTGACAAACGGTGCACACAAACTGGTAGGGCCTACATAAAGATGTCCCAACAGCAAAGCTTTCTTTTCAGCACCATGGAGTGAATCCTTACTGCTGCTACACCTGGCTATCAGCAGAGCCTTGTCTGGCAGTGAAACAATTCATTCAGCCTCATTTACTGCCTTTAAAAAAAACATATATAACTGATATGGCTGACTTGCTTAAACAAATGTGGTTTCTACTGACAATTGAAATGTACAAACTATGGCATGAGGGAACGATGAGCGGATAAGAGGCAATCAGTAATTTCGATTACGACAATGAGCGAGCCAAGACGGACGTAGTCAATATAACTATTTGTTCGGCACTTTTGAAATGTATAGCGACAGAATTCAGAACATGGGAAATTCTTACAGTATTCTCCTTTACACCAAGTCAGAATCCCAGGATAAATAGAGGGGGCATATAAGCAGACAATGAAAGCTCTTACAATATTCAATGATGTCATTTCTCTAAAACAGGATTAGGGTGAGGGTTTATTTTTTTGCTAAACAGGTGGGGCTCAGAGCCCCTGCTTAAGGTTATGGTTAGGGTAGGGACATCCCAAGGATTCCAGATAGAACTAACCATAAAAGCACCCTTTAGATCTCTTCATGTGAGTCGTGAGTACTTTTGTACCTGAAGGTCCAGTGTAGAGATTGTGTGGCATCAATGCTGTGTACTCTGTTTGTGTGAAGACAACCATTTTGGGGACTATGCTGCCTGGAGGTATGATCATTTGGACAAAATAATCACTGATAATTTGGACAAATAATGATTTTGCAGGCTCTAGCATTTTTGAATTTCGGAAGGGGAGGGGACATTTGTCTCATAGACTTTTCAGATACTGGCTGAGAGTTTCTGTTGAGAGAGGGAGACTTCGCTATTCTTGTTAGTACATTTTCTAACATATCTCCCCTAGAACTTAATCAATCATCTTAATCAAGTTCTGGGTGTCCATGAGTAGTAGTCTGTGAGCACTGTAGCATTTTAGAAAGTGATAGAGCCATCCATTGAAAGGAACTGAGATATGTGTGTACTTGTGTCATTGTGTTTTACTGTAGCCGTAACCTGGTTCAAACAAGCAAACCTAAACCTCTAACCTTTAATAAACAAAGCTGTTTTTTATATATTTTTTTATATATGAATGTTTCCCTTTAAATGGGCCCAGAACCTTTGAATAGATCTTACAAAACACTAGAAGTAATTTTAGTAGCCTAAAAGGTTTAACATTAGTCAAGGGACCTATAATCTGTACTTTGAATAAATCTTACAATACGGTAGCAGTAGTTTTAATAGCCTAAAAGGTTTAACATCCGGGGCTGCAGCTGGATGCCGCTACATATTGTATCCAGAGTAGTTTAGCTGTTTCCTCAGTTTAACCACTAGGTGGCAACATTGCATAATAATCCTAATTCCACTTGTATCATAGCCTGCTTTTACTTTCACCAATCACCATGTGGATAGGCCTATAATGATTAATGACGAGGGTTTATGGATTCAAAGGCAGTTATTTTTGGATCAAGGATCCAGGAAAAATATGAAATATTATATCTACAAAACATCATAACAGTAAATAACAATACGATTTAATAATAAAACGTGCATTCAACTTTGACCTAATTTTCATGTAGTTGAATAATAATACTATTATTAATAATAATGATGATGATAATAAATAATAATAATACATAATGGAGACTTTAATAACTTAAATAACATAAGGATGAACACACCAGATGGTGCTATTTGACCAGCTCCTTTCAGGCAGAAGGTCAGGATGGAACAATAGTCCCAACACCATGTAGGAGGGGGCAGATGGGGACCCCCTCCAAACAATGGGATGGGGGTTATGCATGGAGAATCATCCGCTGCTGGTCTACATCACGCAGGCTTTAGCCTTTTACTTCTAGCACAGAAGGAGAGCCGCATGGGTTTATGTGAAAGCTCATAAACCCATATTGCTGGAATGGAGGGGTTTACCCCAAGCCATCTGTCCAAAATGACCAAATTAATACAATGCTTTGATGGGAAAATACAGAGATTGGTGGCTTACCTACACATAATAGGTACCATATCACTCTGAATGCACTGCAGTTACCAGTTATTTTAATGGTGGCATTGGGTCTAGTTGCCAGGCCTTCTGGCATTTTGGGCAAATGCCGGATGGCTTGTCCGCCACCCCGCCACATCTGGAAGAGACCATCATAAAAGTGGGTCTCCCTGGCCTGGACCCCTATAAGAGCTACCCTATTGTCACAGAGAAAGGCAAGTTACTCCAAATGACAGACAATACATTTTTAGCCTAGTGGACCTGTCTTACTTGGGTTTTTTGCCCAAAATTATAAATATCTGGCTGATAATGGCCATCTCAAGGAATAAAATAGGCAGGTGTAGCTTTAAGCACCAGCTGTCAGAGCAGCTCACAGATCACTGCACCTGTACATAGCTCATCTGTAAAATGCCCATCCAATCTACCTCATCCCCATACTGTATTTATTTATTTATCTTGCTCCTTTGCACCCCAGTATCTCTACTTGCACGTTCATCTTCTGCACATTCTACCATTCCAGTGTTTAATTGCTATATTGTAATTACTTTGCCACCATGGCCTATTTATTGCCTTACCTCTCTTATCCTACCTCATTTGCACATGCTGTATATAGATTTTTCTACTGTATTATTGATTGTATGTTTGTTTATTCCATGTGTAACTCTGTGTTGTTGTATGTGTCGAACTGCTTTGCTTTATCTTGGCCAGGTCGCAGTTGCAAATGAGAACTTGTTCTCAACTAGCCTACCTGGTTAAATAAAGGTGAAATAAAAATAATTTTAAAAATAAATAAAAGGTGTGGGGGCGTCAAAAATGGGCCGGTTTGTGGGCTTCAAGGGGGGGGAATTGTCCAGTGTGTAGAAATGCCGGAGCCGATTTATGGTCCTGGTCCGCCCCTGAGATGAGGAACCAATAGAAACCTTGTCATATATCATATCATACATGTATATCATATGTTGTGCAGTGCATCGGTCGAATAATCAGCCTTACTATCAACAGGTACAAATAGTATCCTACATTTTCTATTAGGCAATCTAGGAAATGTACACCCAGATAAGCGTCATAATAGTCTACGCTACATCTGTTAGGTGCTATACATCCTGCTTTATAAAACCCAAATAATGTTCTTAGTATTCCTCATTGTAAAAATAGCTTATTGGCTCAGCTACTTCACATTTTCCATATTACTGTAGCAGGCAACCACTAAAAAGATAGCTGGACATTATAGGTCCACACCATGGGCTGAATGCTGCGCAATTGTTTCTTATCCGAACTCCGACGGTCCAATAAAGTGTCATACATCTGCCTTGGATTTGTCACGTCTTTCCACACATCAAGCGGCGTATTCTCGGAGAAAACCGAGATGTCTCACCGCTTAGAATTTCACGGCCATGTGAAATCGTGTGAGATCCCTGCTTGTGTGTAGGCCACGGTCGACGCAATGTCACCTTGACGAGAATCTAGAGGAGCACGAGGGGCGCTCAGCATCTGTCTTGGACTGGACAGTGAGAGAGGGTGTGTGCCGGCAAGTGTGTTTGTGTGTGAGAGAGGCAGTAAAGACCGGCTCGGAGAGTTCGCGCGCACGGAGGATCCCGCCATTTGGTTTCTTCCACACGGAGATGGCTGGAGTCCACACAGGTAGACTTCCAAGTTTCCTTTCCTATAGGTATAGCCGTTTCTGATAAGGGTTTATTTTAGAATCTGTTTGATTTAAGGGGTGTAATTATGTTTAACTATTTAGTCAACGATGTTATGGAAATTATAGGCTGTAGGCCTACACTCTAACAATAAGATAATAATTAGGCCTACCCTAATAGGTAATAATAAGAATAATAATATTATTTTATGACAAGCCACTTCATCGTGGATGTTTTTTATTTCAGTGAACGAGGCACAGTTGAGCGCCGTTAGAAGTTACGGCTTCAAGTCAGCCTAGTTTTTACGTCTTTCTGTGCAGCGCGACCCTCGGTTAGTTGTCCGATTTTTACTAGATGGGATACAGTTTCTGTTAGACTTACCTTTTCGTAGCAAGTTAGGAGAATTAACGCAGCAGGTTAGGAGATTTAGCGTAGCAGGTTAGGATACTTAGGTTACGTTCAGGAAAATGGTTAGGGTTAGCTAAAAAGCAAAGAAAGTATCAACTTTTGACGTTAATTTGACAAAAGCTGTATCCTTTCTAGCCATGACCTAGTTGTCCCCGACACCTCCTCTTTCTTTATCATGTGACATTCGTTTTATACTCCGTTGCCAGAGGAAATCAGTTCATCCAATCGCGTTTCGAGAGGGGCGGCTCGTTTTCTCAACATTTGACAGGGATTTATTCTGATCCTCATGACGTCACCCGATACCCTGCGCTCCTACAGTCAGTAAGCGAAGGGATGCTCTAAACGCAAGATAGCAGCATCTTTCCTGAGAGACTACAAACAATTCGCATCTCACTCTAGCTTTGTATCCATTCTCGGCATTCTCTCCCCTTTGGACCCTCCTGAAAACCCACCTCTTGCCCTCCAACATCGAACTGCAGGGTGTCTTCATGCACGAAAGGAGGACCGGATAGAAGACCATATTTGTATTTCACCACCTTTCCTTTCCCTTTATTTATTTAACCTCTGTCGTCTGTATATTTTTGTTTTGATCTTTTATTTTGTTGACCATTGCCTAGCTACAATACAGAGAGGAGGAGGTCGTTCTGCATTGCTTGATAGGAATACGCGCTTTATTGCAGTGGAATGAAATAACACACATATGAAGAAATTAATGGAAGATTAAATTAGTCTACTTTCTACAACACGCTTATAGTATCTGGAGCGGGACATAATTTATCGGTTCATTGGATTTTTGTTGAGGTTACGTTCCATACGCAGCGCAAGCATCGTCTTCTTCGGTTAGAACACATAGCCCATACTCATCGTAGCATCTCGGTGTTCTCTGAAAGGGCGAGGATAACGCGCAAGATATTTCATTCTCAAGAATATAGGCATTTTCGATTTTGAATCGCTTCGTCTATTCAAATACCATTTTTTTTCAATCGGTTACGTTGCATAAAGGGATAAACGCAGTTTCACCCAACCTACTTTTAAAATGATGGCCGGCGGAGCAGTACAGCAAAACGGGGGTTTCTTGAATCCTCACCATCACAATCAACAGCCGCACATGGAGTCGGATCCCCCAGATTCGCGTAAAAGACCGCTAGAGACCCCAACTGAGGCAAGCAGCACTAAACGCACAAACACGGGAGGTAAGTAAATGATGGGGATGCGGGGGATTATCTCGAATGTGTGAATCCAGTTTATCACTATGCCCACACTGAGGTAGCACCGAGAAAGGATGGCAGGTTGATTATTATCTTGATGTAGCATTCCTCGACACCACTGAAACTATTGTTATTTAGTGATGTATAAAGCAACATGTCCAATATATTGCCTCTTGTTATAGTCTTTTTTCCATTGCATCTTTTTACAAATTAAGGAAAATCCTTTGTGTTGATGGAATGAAGACAATGAAGGGGGTGAGTGAGAGGGTGCTGATTTGGAGGGAACCCTCAGATCTCATGCTCTTAGAAAAAAAAAGTGCTATCTAGAACCTAAAAGGGTTAATTCATTCATATTTTATTTGACCCATTTTTAGTTTTGGGCACAATAAATTGCGGACGTTCAAAATAACAAAACAGTCTCCAAACTACAAATAACTGAAAAACATTCCATTGTTGACCGCGCTCACATCACTTGCTTTGTGACGGGTAATCGTGTGATTATCGATACGCTGGCACATAGGATAGGGTACTCTAGTCTCTTTGCGTACAATTACTCAAGAAGACAATAACATGCACATAGACACCGTTAGTAATAAGCCCAAATACAGGAGTCTACAGTATATGTCGCCATTTCAGTGCAACATTGTCATCCGCTATTATGCAGTCACTGCCTATACTTCATCATTATCATTGTAGCAGTCCATATACTGCACCTCTCATTAAAGAAAGGCTACATGGGCAATGAATACATTCTAATTCACTGGTTGGATCAAACATGGATGTCACCGTAGGTAATCAGCATTTGGTTTTTGTTTACATGCTGTTATGCGCCAAGCATTTCCAACCTTCTAGTCATTATTACTATACCATTAATATTTACTTATCCTGACTTCGTGGACTTTTGATAGGCTTACAAAACATTTTTGAAGGTAAACAAAATATATTTTAGAATATTAATTTTAGTGTGGTGCGCCTACCTACCACACACATAACAATATCATGATATTGTTTACAACCAGAAATAGCTACATAGTGACCCAAAAAGTAATTTCCCACAATGCATTACGATGATCAAACGCTGCCAAAGAAATGAAGTGAGACAGCTTTGTTAAAAGGAATCGATACTCAGCTGCACATATCTAAAAACCATGCAGCGCTCTTGGGAGACATTACCTACACACACATCTCATCCATTTGACCAAATTAAATGTCTGTGATTATGAGAACTGCTAGAGTGCAGTAACTACCACACTTTCCCATGGAGTATTGTAGTCAACAGACGCCCGGTCAAAACACTTATACACATGCATCTACTCAATGAGATTGCACGTAGTAAAATGCCAGTTTGTTTTTGTTTAAACGTTGGAATTACTTTCTCAGAAGTGATATAAAGAGCAAGGTCCTGGAAAGATACACGCTTTATAAGAACACATTATAAATGCTCAGACATGCTTATAACAAGTAGTAAAGCATTATAGCAGCAACCACTTCAATAGCTTGATGTTTTAGTATTTGCATTACACACAAACATTCAGAACTTGTTCACTAAAAATCCATTGAGACCTTTCTAAACAATACCCTCATGATCATAATACTGAAGAGTAATTGAATGTGTCAATAGCAGAGCAAACATTTATACTGTATGTAGGCTAGCTAGAGGCCTGTCCATATTGGAGCCCAATACCTACATCAACAGGCCTCATGTGCAGGTTGTTTGTGGTTAAACAGAACTAGTTGTAGACTTCAGGACATTGAAGCCAGTTACAGGGGAGCACAGTACCTCATAATTATTTGTGATAACATTAGTTTTGCCACACACACACAATGTGCTTCCTCTTCCTGTATAGTGGCCTTCCTGCAGCCCCTTTTTGAAACTGAAGGCATTGTATTCCCTCACCAGGAATCACACTCTGAGGCACATGGTAAGAGAGACCATTTGATTTTGTTGTTATTCTACTTTCTTTTGCTATTCGCTTACTAAATTACAATATTGTTATAGCAGTTTGACAGTGATATGAATAGTTCCTAAAGAAAGGCAAAAATAGTCTGCAGACTACAATAACCCAATCTTTTCTGAAACTATTTTGGAAAACCTCTAAATCTGATTGAATATATTTGGCCTACATCTTTAATTGAGCTAAACTGATTAAATGTATCTCAATTCATAAGCATCTTATGTATATGGACTTTCATGGAAGCTTTGATTATAAGCACATCATCTGCAGAGAATGTAGACATATGTTTACGTTTTATATACTGTATATAGCATCCATTTTCATGTTAAACTGCCATGCTTATTTTGCCATGCTATTCATATTTGTGGAATTGAAAAGGTTATCATATTTGTAATCTTTGCACATCTATTGGATATGTTGTGTATATGAAATTGGTTGTTGATCATTTCGTAATTGACATGATCACCTTCATTCCTTTTGCATGACATTGTTAAAGGGGGGATTGATTGGGAATGATGATAACGTGGATTAGACATATTTAAACCTCAATGAATGTTGTGTTCTCTAAATATTGTCTACTCTTCTGAATGTTCATCTCTGTCTCGGTCATACTGCAGAAGAGATGGGATGAGAGTGCATTGTGCTGTAACCTATAGAGGCTCTAAATCATGATAATATGTTACGTAAGGTGACATTCTTATCAAGGGGAAAAAATCACTGACTCCCTTGGTTTGATTTTTTTTTACCATCCACATGCTTGACTTGCTCCCACTGCATACCCATGGGACACATATTCAAATAGGTCTTCAGCTCAACTCCCCTCTTATAAATAAAAAGATTCTGTCCGCTATAATAAGATATGTTGAAGTCATTTCGTAAATGGATGGACTGGCACCAAAGTGACTTCAGTGGACAGTGGTGAGGAGGCCTTTTAATGCCCTTGTCAAATGATGTGAGGAGACTGAATAAGTCCGGGGAGGGTGGAGGGGGAACAGAGAGGGGGGGCGAGGACAATGAGGACCCAGACGAGTAGTTATTCTCCAACCCCCCCCACCCCCCACCCCCATCTGGCAGATACCATACAGAGCACTGAGCCATCGGTCTATAGGACAGGGCCTTTGATATTAGCGATCGCATCGCTAGTGTTTTGTGTTGCTTTCCCCTCCGGAGCTGAGCTGACTTACCTTCCCCCGGATCTATCCATTGGTGCTGAGGAGAATGCGTCACACTTTCACAGAGTGAAAAAGCCCAAAAGATAGCAGAGCTGTTTTTTATAAAGGCTTTGCATAAACATTTGGAAATTGATTTGTCAATGATGGTGAAGGAGCACTATGAACAAAGGGCAAATATAAGCGTTGTCCCGGCCTATCGCCTGCCAATCTCATAGCCACCCAGTGTGTGTCAGCTCGGGCTGTTGTAGCCGAAACACTGCGTGTCCTCCCACTTCTCTGCGGCATGGCTGTTTTTCAACTGAGCGTTTCTAGGCAGCACGGCGCTCTCTTTCTCTCCATCCATGCTAATCATGGTTCTCCTTCAGCCCATCACGACTGCTCCCTCTTCTCCACCTACCCACCCACCTCATCAATCACCAGCTGCCATTCACTACCTACCCCCAGCAACCGCATGCAGCCGTGTCTGCCCATCGATCCCCATCCATAACCATGAACATGAAGGGGGCGCTGCTTCTTCTTATTCATCATCTGTTCATTTTTAAAAGCACTGCGTCAAAACAAAAAAAAATCCCATTGTATAGGGCGGGGTTTCGTTTGGGGCGGGTGATGCTCTCGAAATGGTGGCTTACAATTGGACACTGAAGTCGCCTGTCTCCTCCAGCCCGCTGCCGAGTGGAGGAGAGGTCTCACGATGAATATGGATGAGAGCGATGAAAAGAGCGAAGCAGAGGGGAAGATCTAGCCCCATCTCGAAACAGTCGTGCTTGACGAACAATGCATGGCGACTTTCACACACTCAAATACACTGGAGATGGAGTGCCGGTCAGCATGGGCATTAGCATAGTTCGGGTAGCCGTGTCCGGAAAGGCTCAAATGTGGACACTAGAAGGGGGGACCTTTTGAAAAGACTATACGCTGGTTAAACCCAACCGAAACACATTATGCATCTGGCTACATAAGGAACAGAGGACAGCCACCAAGAAGTTCATACAGATTCACTGGTGACCTTGAAAACACCCTGCGACAACAGAATGGCTACAGATGTGAAATAATTTTTATTTTGTCTTATTTATGTTCTAGGTTTCATGACTTAGAGTAGCCCCATATAGAACCAAGACAGGTGGTTGTCCACTAACT
The DNA here is from genome assembly GCF_029448725.1 of Salvelinus fontinalis. NCBI lineage: Eukaryota > Metazoa > Chordata > Actinopteri > Salmoniformes > Salmonidae > Salvelinus > Salvelinus fontinalis. Next base: position 12,183,519 of record NC_074688.1, on the reverse strand, counting down.
GGTGTGGAGATTTAACTTGAACAAAAGGAGTGGAGGGTGAGACTAAGCCCCGCTCCTCCACACAAACTCACCCAGCTTAAGTGAACTGCATTTTTATAACACCCCAATGCTTTAGCCTAGCCCAGAGGCCCACCCAGCCCCCGACACCAGATCCCCAGATTTGAACCGTCCAGGCTGATAGAGCCTATTCTGGGCTCCAGGACTCCTGGGAGCCCCTAGCAACAGATTGCTGTGTTTACTAACTAGTTTATTATGTCAGATGCCTATTCATTATTTATTGTAGCTACCCCTTACATACACACATAATGACACACACACACGCACACTCTTGAACAAATGACACTGATCCAATGCCAAGGATACTAGGAGTAAGACATGCGGGATGTATTCTGACCTAGCTGGCTCACTTTGTTGTTTTCCCAGTAGAACACATAGGGAGTGGTGAGTTGGAAGCAAAATGATTTTTTTTATTTTACCTTTATTTAACTAGGCAGTTAAGAACAAATTCTTATTTACAATGACGGCCTACCCCGGCCAAACCCTAACCGGGATGACGCTGGACCAATTGTGCGCCGCACTATGGGACTCCCAATCACGGCCTGGTTGTGATACAGCCTGGAATCAAACCCGGGTCTGTAGTGATGCCTCTAGCACTGAGAAGCAGTGCCTTAGACTGCTGTGCCACTCGGGAGCCCGAGTGCACGTACATACATGCACACACAAACAGACATAAAAACACACACACACAATAGGTGACTGATTTTCTTCCATTTAAAAGGGCACTTCAGGATTTTGGCAACGAGGCCCTTTATCTACTTCCCCAGAGTCAGACAAACTTGTGGATACCATGTTTATGTCTCTGTGTTCAGTAAGAAGGAAGTGAGAGATTCGCAAGCCAATGCTAACTAGCGTGCTAGCAGATACCCATAGACTTCCATTTATTGCACTAACGCTAGTTAGCAATTGCGCTAGCACTAGTTAGCAACTTTCTTAAAACTGCTCGCATAGACATAAAAATGGTATCCACAAGTTTATCTGACTCTGGGGAATTAGATAAAGGGCCTCGTTGCAAAAATCCTGAAGTATATCTTCAAGTCTTATGCACTGACAAGTAAGAGGAAATGACTGTGTTCCTCCAGAAACTTTAACTGCTGGGATCTGTCCCTGTCTGTGTTGTGTAAGAGGAAAGAAAACAAAGACCAGGAACTACAACCCTGATGCCTAATATCTGCTCAGGGCAGATCACATCTCTGTCAGGTCCACGCTCATTTATATCAATCCATCCACAGTCCTCACTGGGACGTATCAGCTAAATATTTCAAACCAACATTTCAGCCAAAAGCCTCTTCTCACCAAACGTACTAATTCAATCTAAGGATGTTCTGCCCTAGCCTTCCTTGGTGATTTTCTGACACCGTCGAGGAAATAAATCTGACCGGGTTAGGGCAAGTGGTTTTATGTTCCCTATCAGAGATCGATGTGGAATGCGTGCTGATTGTCTAGACAGGAGTAGCCGAGCAACTGTGCACGGTCATCGTGCTTGATTAGTAAGGGCTGCATGCAGGATTATCATCTGAACGACTGGGACTCGCCATGATACAGTCAGATCTGTATAAAAAAATGATTAAAAACAGAGACAATTGGAACATAAATGTCATGTATAAAAGTGACCCACTGTGTATGAAAGGTGTGTGTTTACTGTTTATGAGATGTTTACATGGATATACAGTATGTATGTATGTCCACCTGTCTGTCTGTGTATTTGTTGTATTTGTGTGTGTCTACATGTGTTGTGTAGTGTGTATCAGGGTTCATGTGCAGCAGCAGAACCCGTTTATGTTTGATATTACTTATCAATTCCCTTATTAATTGAGGCTGGTTAAAAGTAGACCTACCCCAATCAAAATGAGGTCAGTCTTGGCTTTATTTGGAATCTGGGTCAATGCAGAACACAGGCAGTTGTGCTGCTTCTTATACTCAGCACAGGCAGGCTCACTGTCAGGCAGTGCTGTGCGGGAGAAAACAATGCTATAACTTGCTTTAAAACACAAAGGTCCGTCCCAGTTCAATGTATGATTTCATCGCTATGACCTTACTCCCAGTTAGAATGGAAAGTATCGTATTTCCTCCTTGTGTAAAGCACTCTCTCTCCATCGCCCTTGGGTGGGTTCAACAGACCAGGTCCCAGACGGTGCCAACGGTGCAATTTTATGATTTGGAGCATGTCGAGGAGAAAAGCAGTGCTTAGAAACACTATTTCTAACAAACACAGACTCTCTGCACACGCACACACACACACAAAACACAACAAGTGGGGGTGCATCGATTAATGAGATTATAGCAGGACCAGTGAGTTTTTCGATGAAAGATAATGAACTCTCTCAATTAGCTGATGATTCCCCCAGCCAGACCAAAACCTATTCTGTCTGCCTGCCTGCACCCCTCTCACCATCACCGTCACCAACACTCTATGAGGTACTCAGTGTTCTTGGTTAGAAATATGAGACACTCCTGAATACATGCTAGGAAGTCATCAATACACATGTAAGAGGTGTCGCTATTTTATTGCATCTCAAGTCAAAGTGTGAGGGTAGCCATCATTATAATCGGTGTCATAACTCATGACCCCCCACCCCCTTCTCCATATCTCGCACAGTGGATTGATTGCTGTTGCATTAGTATAGAACAGGTATTGTACCTTGTTCCATCAACAGTGCATGTGTGTCGTGAAGTGACACAAAACCATGCCCTCTTAATAATAATCCTATTTCTATCTGCCGCCTTGGGGGAGGCAACCTGGATTAATTGTGGTGGAATATTAGGAGAGGAGGAGAGGACCCAGGCGATTGGTTGAGACACTGGGATACATTTTCACCTTAACCCTCAAACTACCAACATTTTTTACATACGTGAATTACCACCTTGGGTCAGCTTAATTATTTTCAAAACATCATTAGACATGTAATGTTATCAGATAATAAAAAATAAAATATAAACAGACTGTTATTTTAGCTACGATTTTAGCTACGGTTAATAAGCATATTCTGTCAAACGAAAATAAGACAAAAATCCCTTATACACATCCACATTAACACTAAAAAGCTGATTTACCATAATTTGATTGTAATATCATTCAGTTATGTAAATATTAATTGTGTCATATTTGTGGTAAAAATGTCTGTCATTGAAAGGGGCAGTACACCAAAATTTGAAATATGCTACATTTTTGTGACAAAAAGATATTCACTCATTGATCCTGAGAGAGATATGGCTTAGTTTGCTTTATTTACGTACCCCACAGCCAGCATTAGCATCACTGCTAGTGAAACAATGGGAGTGGTAGGGTCTATGGCAGGATGCTTAAAAAAGCATACCCAAATCCTTAAAGTCACTTCAAAACAAATGTTATAGCAACCAAAATACCATAACAAGTTGCACATATAGAATATTGGAGGGTATTAAATTAATTCTGGTATTTATATAACATTTTCTGTAGAATAACTATTTTTCGGAGAGTACACACCAATACAACACTATATACAATACAGCACCGCCAGGCTACACCCGGCAGGTAGCCTGGCGGGTAGGAGCGTTGGGCCAGTAACCGAAAGGTTGCTGGATTGTATCCCCGAGCTGACAAGGTAAAAATCTGTCGTCCTACCCCTGAGCAAGGCAGTTAACCCACTGTTCTTTGGGCGCCGAAGACGTGGATGTCGATTAAGGCAGCCCTCCGCACTGCTCTGATTCAGAGGGGTTGGGTTAAATGTGGAAGACACATTCAGTTGAATGCATTCAGTTGTACAACTGACTAGGTATCACCTTTCCCTATATATACATTCAGAGGGGAGCTAACTGGTTTCTGCATTACAATTCTACCAAGCATTGATACCACTGACATACTTTTATGAGCCATTTTGACTGCGACTAAGCATATATCTAAGGTAATTTTGATTTTGTACACGGTCATACCTAGTTATAACCAGTTATGAACATAGGCAAGTACATAAGGTGCTCCATATCCATATCTCAGGTTAAGATCACTTCAACAGGCCCCCCCCACCTAAATAAAAAAAAACACTTTGTCCATGACAGCCAACAGAGGCTCTTTATAACACACCCCTTACATGTTAGGGGTCTTGGGGTCAATCTTCTCCAGGTGAACCAGCGTCTTGAGCTGCTCAGCTTAATATTATGTCTCTGGAGAAACCTGGATTCAAATAAATCGTTTTTTAGATTTTCCCTAGAACAGGGATCTCCAACCCTGTTCCTGGAGAGCTACCCTCCTTGAGGTTTTCATTCCAATACCAGTTGTAACTAACTCGATTCATCTTATCTACTAGCTCATAATTAGAATCAGGTGTGCTACATTTGTGTTGATGCGACGGTAACTCTCCAGGAACAGGGTTGGTGGGCCCTGCCCTAGAATAATGACTTTTCGGAGAATACACAGAGATTCAGAACATATCGGAGTTCTGTATTGCAGTTCTATCGGGTATTTAGACCATTGGCAGACTTGGTATACCAATGGCAGATTTTTATATTCACAAAAATAAGGTAGTTTTGGTTTTGTACACGGTCATACAATACGTGGTACAGAAAGTATAATTTTAGGTGAAAAAAAATAAGAATTGAATAAAACCACCTTTGGACTATGATCAAAAGTATGCCTATGGAGTCAGAATGTCCCCAGTCGGTAGTTTGAGGGTTAAAATCTACGTCAAGGAAGAGGCTATAGACCATAAAGGCTCAGTCAGGGAAGAGGCTATAGAGACCTTAAAGTCTCAGTCAGGGAAGAGGCTATAGACCTTAAAGTCTCAGTCAGGGAAGAGGCTATAGACCTTAAAGTCTCAGTCAGGGAAGAGGCTATAGACCTTATAGTCTCAGTCAGGGAAGAGGCTATAGACCTTAAAGTCTCAGTCAGGGAAGAGGCTATAGAGACCTTAAAGTCTCAGTCGAGGAAGAGGCTATAGACCTTAAAGTCTCAGTCAGGGAAGAGGCTATAGAGACCTTAAAGTCTCAGTCGAGGAAGAGGCTATAGACCTTAAAGGCTCAGTCAGGGAAGAGGCTATAGACCTTAAAGTCTCAGTCGAGGAAGAGGCTATAGAGACCTTAAAGTCTCAGCCAGGGAAGAGGCTATAGACCTTAAAGGCTCAGTCAGGGAAGAGGCTATAGACCTTAAAGTCTCAGTCGAGGAAGAGGCTATAGACCTTAAAGTCTCAGTCGAGGAAGAGGCTATAGACCTTAAAGTCTCAGCCAGGGAAGAGGCTATAGACCTTAAAGTCTCAGTCAGGGAAGAGGCTATAGACCTTATAGTCTCAGTCAGGGAAGAGGCTATAGACCTTAAAGTCTCAGTCAGGGAAGAGGCTATAGAGACCTTAAAGTCTCAGTCGAGGAAGAGGCTATAGACCTTAAAGTCTCAGTCAGGGAAGAGGCTATAGAGACCTTAAAGTCTCAGTCGAGGAAGAGGCTATAGAGACCTTAAAGTCTCAGTCGAGGAAGAGGCTATAGACCTTAAAGGCTCAGTCAGGGAAGAGGCTATAGACCTTAAAGTCTCAGTCGAGGAAGAGGCTATAGAGACCTTAAAGTCTCAGCCAGGGAAGAGGCTATAGACCTTAAAGGCTCAGTCAGGGAAGAGGCTATAGACCTTAAAGTCTCAGTCGAGGAAGAGGCTATAGACCTTAAAGTCTCAGTCGAGGAAGAGGCTATAGACCTTAAAGTCTCAGCCAGGGAAGAGGCTATAGACCTTAAAGTCTCAGTCAGGGAAGAGGCTATAGACCTTAAAGTCTCAGTCAGGGAAGAGGCTACAGCTGGTTGGTGGCTTAAGGCTTCCACATGCTTCAGTTCAGCTGGCGCCTAGGTATGCAAGTGTGCTCGACCGCTTGAAAAGACCTTTGCTTGAAAAACTAGAGATGCTTCTTGAGATGCCGTAGCCAGTAAAACACTTCCTCAAAATAGTCCGAATTCAAGAAATCTGTCATTATTTTGGACATTTTTGCAAAGGAGATCTTAGTTGCGCAATTTTACATCTAACTAGAATGTTTGGTGCAGTATTTCTCAAGTTAAAAAATGTGCTTGAAAACGAGTCTATCGTTGAATGGCAACAAACCCTTCATTGAAGAATCCCTATTGTTGACCAATCACCGACAAAGGGGCGTAGACTTCGGCTTTTGAACTTCGGCTTGCCTCGAGAAAGAATGTTGTGTAAACGAACAGCAAAAAAAAAAAAAAAAAAAAAAAAAAGCCAAAATGAACAAAAATGTCACAATGTTGTTATAATATATGTAGGAACTGTTCTGAACTGTTTTGGATGGGAAGCATGTGGACGCTTCAGCAGGTAGCTATCGCCCTACAAAACAAAGGTACTTTTGTTCCGGGGGGGGGGGCTTTGTTTCCTCTCTGCTGCTAAACCCCCATCTGCCCGCTTTGAAGCAACGCCTTCATGTCTTCAAGCTTTTGATGTTTCAGTTGTGTTCCTACTACAGTAGCCTGTGTGCCTTCATGTTTTGTCCTATATCCAAGAAGGGTGGGCGGAAGAACAGGAGCTGAGAGCAATGTCAAAGTTTTCTCTGTTATGTATACACTAGTTTTGAAACTGGCCAAAGTGTAAGGAACATTTATGGAAACCAGACTGTAGCAGTAGATGGTGTATATATGGGAATATGGTTATGCAATGTGTGACTGTGTTTCCAAAAGCATTACATCTATTCGATTAGATTTAACAAATCCCATAGACCTTTATTAATAACGGTCTGCCAAGAGGATGACGAAGAGTAGGTTCTTCTGTGAAAATTAGATTAAAACAATTCGTGAAATGATTTACAGCTGTAAATGCCTAGAAAGAGGATAGTTGTTATGGAATGATAATCTAATCATTCCCTTAGATGATTTTCTGTGGAGTTTAAGGATGCCTGAAAGATTAATGGATAGGTTGAGGGGGAGAAAGAGGGTGCAAAACAGAGATGGATGATAGTGGCTGTATGATTTTACTACAGGTAAATGGATCACCTGAGTGTAGTATATTCTTACTTACTTTTTCTGTTTCCTGCCTGCAGAGGAAGGTGAGTACTTCCTGAAGGTTCTGATCCCCAGCTATGCGGCCGGCTCCATCATCGGCAAGGGCGGACAGACCATCGTCCAGCTGCAGAAAGAGACCGGCGCCACCATCAAGCTGTCCAAATCCAAAGACTTTTACCCTGGTGAGTGCTCGTTGACCACTGCTATATTTCAATCAATGACGCTGTATTTTAGAGATCTTTCAATATACAGTAAATAAGCTTATTTCCGGAGTGTCCTATATTCATTTATTTTCTGACCTCTGCCTCTCAAAGATGCTTCCCTTTACCCAGACGTGTTGTGTCTGGAACCTGATTCCACTGGGTAACAGACATGGCCTCTGTCGGGGGCTCAGGTTTCATGCAGCCGTGGATCGAACACAGAGTCAAGTTCACCACAGATACAGGATTAGGGTAAATTAAAGGTGGAATTGTATTTGCCTAAACTCTTAATTCCCTCATGACGCTACATTTTGCACGGCTAGACACATGAGATGCGCCTCAGCTGTGCGCCCAGGCTGTCAGTGAAGCAGCTTGTGTGCTCGATGAGAATTTGCTCTGAACATCATAGACAGGAAGGAATAGATTGAAATGATGAGATGAACCAATCACTGTACATGTTATATCTCTATCGCACTCAATGGGATTCTTGTCTGGACATGTGAAATGGGGGAAGGTAGAATCAGTTTCAGATGTTGGGCTCCTTGTTAGAAGAGCATTCTAATTCTCTGTACATCCTTCTAATGCTAGCCATGTCAACAGAACAGGCCATCTCTATTGTATCTCCTCTCCCTGGGACTCAAGACCCCGTACTCCAGCCAGCTAGAGCAGATGCAAGATGCGAGACCCCGACCACCCCCAACACTCCTCCCTTATTGGAATTGGCAGTAACTAGCGATCTTATGTTGAGAGCGGCCTCGTTGAGATAGAGAGTGAAAAGGACCACAGAAAGAGGGAGGAAGAGAGTGAAAGGGGGCTAAAGAAAGAGATGGCTGTAAGGGCCCCTTTCTGTCGTCTTGGAGGAGTGCAGGGGGGGGGGCAGGGGTCCTTCCTCTGCACTGAAGGAGGCATCTGTATGCAAATGAGCACCGGGCGGCTCTTCCTGGGTGACAAATCAAAAGGTCCACCTGCTGTGATGTCCCGTCTCGGAGGGGGGCACGGAGGGAGGCGCTGGGCGTAGTGGGTGCCGTGGGGAATGATGAAAAAAGTTGAATCAAGTCAGAAGGAATGGCTGTGTAGTGCTTGAGACTCTGTCCCACCGCACAAGACGCGCTCCCTCAATTCACCCTGGGATAGTGCCTCACCAGCATTTCATTCCCAACCAATTAGTTGGCCACAGCAGTATTGGGCCGAGACAGGCAACATTCATTATTATAGAAGCCAAGATTTATTAGATACAGCCCCTTCCAAATATAGGCCGCTGCAATGTTTACTGGAAAGTAGCGGCAATATATTACTGCGACCTTGCGTCGACAGAGTGGAGGCGCGCTGCTCCATTTTACAAGGGCTGAAAAAACTTAAATTAGAAAAAAGATCTCTCTATGACAGCGTCTTTGCTCATACCTGCAGGTGTCTGGGCCTATAGGGAGAGAAGGTTAAGGATGCTGCAGCCACTCAGGTCATCCATTACTCTTTCTTTGGGGATCACAAGTAGAACAAAGATATTAAGACATTAGCCATCGCACCCGGAGTGCAATTGGAACTGATCAAATCAAATCAAATGGTATTTGTCACATGCGCCGAATACAACAGGTGTTGACCTTTACCGTGAAATGCTTACTTACAAGCCCTTAACCAACAATGCAGTTCAAGAAATAGAGTTAAGAAAATATTTACTAAATAAACTAAAGTAAAAAAAAATGTTTTTTTAAGTAATACAATCGAATAACAATAACGAGGCTATATACAGGGATGAGGCTATATACAGTGGGTGCCGGTACCGAGTCAATGTGCGGGGGTACAGGTTAGTCAGGCTTTTCCCACTCATGCTGTATGTGATATTGACGTTTGAGAAATGCTGGAAACTGATTAAGAAAGTCAATGTCAACATTTCTCATTTAATGCCTTCAGATAGGCTCCTGAGTGGCACAGCGGTATAAGGCAATGCATCTCAGTGCATGAGGCGTCACTACAAACACCCTGGTTCGATTCCAGGCTGTATCACAACTGGCCGTGATTGTGAGTCCCATAGGGTGGCGCACAATTGGCTCAGCGTTGTCTGGGTTTGGCCGTCATTGTAAATAAGAATTTGTTCTTAAAACTGACTTGCCTAGTTAAATAAAGGTTAAATTAAAATAAAAAATAAAAAACTATTAAATGGCAAAGAGCCCCAAGGCGCTATATGCTTTTTCACTTTCATATGTTAGCTGCCGACTAAGGAATACAAGATAGCTAGGTGTTTTCCAGTCCAATTATCATCCAGGTGATGAGCTTACTTGTTCTGGGTCACCTCTCCAGTTTTTGGAAGCTGTCTCCAGAGACCGTAAGTAGGTCAAGAGAATGGTGCAAATTTGGGAGATACATTACAGTAAAATGCTTATTGACACATAGTTCATAAAGACCACAGCCTTTATGTCTTTGACCTATGAATCCACCTACAGGCTACCACCTACAAATCGTTTGCCATTGTCCACCTATGACACCCATCCCTCAGGATGCCCTCCCGGTATGAAGTCCCCACAGGGTCGATTTAATGGGGTTCAAAGGTGATGATGGTGGAAGAATAAAGAACTCTCCCTTGAAGTGAGAGACAGTTCCCCCCCGTCTTGTTGTTTGTTCCTCAATGTTGACTCCCTCCACGTTTAGCTTGTCCCAACCAACCGCTCACTGATCTTTCCCTCCAGCTTCTCTGTCCCTCCCTATCGCTGGAGCGTGGCACCATATTGAAGCTTTGTCTTAATCCTCTGCCATGATTTCGGTTTTCAGTATTTAATACCTTGCCAAACCCCACAGCCCTTCCCGCTGCCCCCCCCCCCCCCCCCCCCCCCCCACCCAGGCATTATCAACATTACTGATTTCGCCCTTCTAAGCCGCTTAGGCTCTAAGCTTTTTGACTGAAGGATGAAAACCTGCAATATTGCATATCCAACACGTTTGGGTGAAATGAGTTTTGTGTTTGTTTTCATTTACGGTCTATTTTCTAGATGAATCTTTATTACCGTCTGTGGTTTAATTCAGTTATTCAGTTAATTCAGTATGTAATCTAAATACAATTATTGATGTTGATTTTGACTGAATGTCAGAAATATTGGGATGAATGCATAGTTTGATGTGCCATGCCGCTTAACCGAGAGCTTCACTGTTGATATGAAGTTATGTTGTCATTCTCTAGATTGCCCTCTCTCTTTTCAATTCTGGTCAGCCATGTTCCAGGCTGTAGTTCTATTCTAGGAAGTGATGCTGTTCAGGGGAGTAGTTAGATATGGCAAGGGGCATTTTAAGGCTAGTGATGGAAGGATACCACTATTTTGACTGTATTTTAATGTTAAACTCGGTGAACTCACACCTAGAGACAGTCCAGTTTCATTGGGTTGAGATAGTTTTGCCTTGAACTGTTAATGATTTCTGTCATTGATTACCTTTAGAAAACATAGAAAATTCTCCCATATCCACCACTGCCAACATTATGCCATTGGCATACATGTACAGCTCACAAGAGGTTGGTGGCATCCAATTTGTAAGTCGCTCTGGATAAGAGCGTCTGCTAAATGACTTAAATGTAAATGTAAATCTTAGTTGGGGAGGACGGGCTCGTGGTAATGGCTGGAGCGGAATAGGTGGAATGGTATCAAATACATGGTTTGATGCCGTTCCATTTGCGCCGTTCCAGCCATTATGATGAGCCGTTCTCCCCTCCGCAGCCTCCACTGGTGCAGCTTTAAAAGCAACAATTCTCATTTTAATAGCAATACACTTTAATAGCAATACACACATCTTCATTTTAATACAATATCATGAACTCCACAGCACTTGGCTGATGTTGAGTCAATGCTACCTAGTTGTATTCAGTGCATGTGTGCATGTCAGCCTAGTATGTGGAGGGTCTTTGTTGAGCAGCAGTAGTGACAGTGTCGCCAGTAGTAACAGCAGTAGTCGCAGTAGTCCCAGTGAGGGATCACAGGCTGGTGACAGGGTGTCCAGCGTCACCGTGGGGGCAGAGGAGGTCCCCTTAATCCCACTGGCTTTGTTTTGTTTTCCATCATGTGTGACGTCACCGTGAACGCCAACAAACGGCCCACTGGCTGAATAATTCCTCGGTGCCAGTCAGTGCCTGAGCGATCACTGCACGGTCTACCACCCCAACATGGGGCTGTCACGTCACAGGCGGGCAGCACACACAGGAGCACAGGGAGGATTATAATGAGGAGGATTAAACTACTACTTATCAGCCTCATCATCCACATTATCTTCACTGGGGTATTGTTTTGATTTTAATGGTTTTCTGGCATTATCAAGGTGGCCTTGCTTGACTGTATATGACAGCTATGTTTGTGATGTAGTCAGTTTGGCGAGATAGACTGCTGGACATTCTGTACGCTTCCAGGTCCACTCCATCACCCAGCAGCCTTGTGTAACTAACCCAGAGGCTTCACTCACCTCTGCCACTGCCTGCATCAGGCCACATCAATCACCCTGCCCAGCCAAGAAAGGCATGGCTAATCAATCTAAGAGCCACATCCATAGCGGAGTGCAGGACATTGTAGCTACCTGCAGACGTATATACCCAGATGCATTCCTCTCCTCTTCCCTCCGACCCTTTGCAGCTATCCCATTTTGCATCTCTCTCACTCACTCTCTCTCTCCCTGCTGTCTTCAGTCTCTGAGGTGGTGTACCTTCGTCGGTTCCATGTGCTCCAGCTTTTTAATCAGATATAATAAAAGAGCTCACTGGGACCGGCCTCCATCAATATATCCCACAGATCAATTGTGCTGGGATGGGAGCATCCTGCCAGCCTGCTGCCTGCATGGTGAAATATGATTGTCATCAACCCCCTACACTCTCACTATCAAACAACCCCCGATAATCTATTCCCTGCATAACCTCCATTGATCTAACAGGCCTAAGTCTGTGTTTACTTCTAGAAATGAGAACTGTGGCTAAGTGTGCAGGGAAAGGTTAAGGGAAGAGAGGCAGTCATCTTTTTCCGCCCGCTGAGTTTTATCACACGGTTACTCATATCCCCCCCAGACTCCCCCTGCGGCACCACAGCCAGTCAGTCTGATAACTCACACCATAGAGTCAAAAAATAGCAATGTTTTCTTAAAAATGCTTGAATAAAAACCAAACGGGTGTATCATCTCCAGCTGAAATTGTATGTCATGAAACATGGTTAAAAAAAAGTCCTGCAATAATATTCTCTCCAGTAAAAGAATGCAGGGGACAGTGAATCCAGTCATTATCTTACTGTCGTTTAAGAATCTTTGATCTTTGGTTCCTCTTCTGTGTCTAAATTGGGGATATCTGACCCAGTGAATCTCACACCACAGGACACCTGCCAATCACAACATCATCAGACCTGGCAACCAATCAGAATACACCTCTGTGGTTGCTGGCACAGCAGACAGGCCAGAGCTGTCCTGTGATTGGCTGTTGCTGGGCTGGCTGACAGAGAGGGACGGGGGCTTTTGTTACAGGCTGATTATGTACGAAGGGAGTCGAAAATAGCCCACCTCAATCCTTCCTTTGTGCTGGCATGACAAAGCTCTGCCCCAGCTGTGCTGTCTCCTCTCTGGGACTATGCAACAACTGCTACTGCCTGACCTAAAGAGGCCCAGACCTACATAGAACTAATCAACGCTAGAGCCTGTTTGTTAGAGGGGGTTGATGCAGGCATATTCATTTCTATGGGTGAAGGCACAAGTAAAGAAATTATGGCTTACGGGTCTTTTGTTTCTGAGAGAGTAGCTGTATGAATGGATGAGGTTTCTGAGAGAGTAGCTGTGCGGATGGATGAGGTTTCTGAGAGAGTAGCTGTATGAATGGATGAGGTTTCTGAGAGAGTAGCTGTGCAGATGGATGAGGTTTCTGAGAGAGTAGTTGTATGAATGGATGAGGTTTCTGAGAGAGTAGCTGTATGAATGGATGAGGTTTCTGAGAGAGTAGTTGTATGAATGGATGAGGTTTCTGAGAGAGTAGCTGTGCGGATGGATGAGGTTTCTGAGAGAGTAGTTGTATGAATGGATGAGGTTTCTGAGAGAGTAGCTGTGCGGATGGATGAGGTTTCTGAGAGAGTAGTTGTATGAATGGATGAGGTTTCTGAGAGAGTAGCTGTGCGGATGGATGAGGTTTCTGAGAGAGTAGCTGTGCGAATGGATGAGGTTTCTGAGAGAATAGCTGTATGAATGGATGAGGTTTCTGAGAGAGTAGCTGTGTGGATGGATGAGGTTTCTGAGAGAGTAGCTGTGTGAATGTACAAGGTTTCTGAGAGAGTAGCTGTGCGGATGGGTGAGGTTTCTGAGAGAGTAGCTGTATGAATGGATGAGGTTTCTGAGAGAGTAGCTGTGTGGATGGATGAGGTTTCTGAGAGAGTAGCTGTGTGAATGTACGAGGTTTCTGAGAGAGTAGCTGTGTGAATGTACGAGGTTTCTGAGAGAGTAGCTGTGCGGATGGGTGAGGTTTCTGAGAGAGTAGCTGTATGAATGGATGAGGTTTCTGAGAGAGTAGCTGTGTGGATGGATGAGGTTTCTGAGAGAGTAGCTGTGCGGATGGCTGAGGTTTCTGAGAGAGTAGCTTTGCGGATGGATGAGGTTTCTGAGAGAGTAGCTGTGTGAATGGATGAGGTGAAAGTGGAAGGAGAGAGTTGTGCGTTAATTACAGGTGGGAATGTGTGTGTGACAGATTGGGGGAGCAGAGAGAATGGGAGGGAAAAACAGAATGGGAGAGTGATGAAGGAAAGCAATATCCAGTGGTTTGAATGGTCAATGATGGCCCCAAACTGTCAGCGACAATAGAGACTGGTGGGTAACTCTTAATGACAATAGAGTCTTTGCTATTGTGACCGCTCAGCCCCTCAAGGGTGGGGGAAGCGAGTTGGTCTCCCATCTGCCTCAAGAGGTTCAGGTCACACTGTGTGTGGTGTGTGGTGTGTGTGCAGGCACTGGCCTATTGTTTGATCAGTTTTAGCATGTTATGCATTTGTTTGGTTGCTAGCTTGACCACATGTGTGGGTGTGTTGTATAAGTTTGACAGCTACAGTAATTATACCAGTGGAGGCTGGTGGGAGGAGCTATAGGAGGATGGGCTCGTTGTAATGGCTGAAATTGAATAAATGGAGCGGGTATGAAACAGATCAAAACGTATGAAAACCACGTTGGACTCCATTCCATTGATTCCATTCCAGCCATAACAAAGAGCCTGGCCTCCTATAGCTCCTCCCACCAGCCTCCACTGAAATATGCTGTCTAAGGAGATACAAACCCAGGCTTTCTAGCTCATTGTACTATCCTAGCAGTTAATGAAATAATGCAACTCCCTCTCCATGTCTTGTCAATGCCATGAGTATGATTTGATATAATCACAATATATCTTGTTGTTGTGTACCACCCTGCTGAAGCCAGCAGAATATCGTTGATGGCTATCAGACAACTGCCTGACTCTCTCTTCACATCTTGTCATCAGCTGCATATTTTCTGCGAGCTCATCACAAAAATGCGCGGTCTTTATTCAGGCTTGCTTGGCTAAGCAACAAGGCTTGCCTCTTCAGACAAAAAGAGGGGGGAAAAACGTTACTGTGGAACACGCCATGAGTGACAGTGTAGGAGACAACAGACGTTCTGGCTTCAACAACAGAGTCGAGTTAGAGAGTGGAGAAAAGAGTTGACATGTTCTCTCCTGAAACATGTTGTCACAAAGCACAGCCCCACCCACTGAGACGTCTGAATCACCACCACAATTGACTTGTTTTGTGATCTGAAATGAGCTGCATTGTGGGATGTTAGAGAGATGAGAGAGAGAGAGAGAGAGAGAGAGAGAGAGAGAGAGAGAGAGAGAGACACTTCCTGTTTTCGCATCACAGGAGGTTGGTGGCACCTTCATTTGGGACGACGGGCTCGTGGTAATGGCTGGAGCAGAATTTGTGGAATGGCATCAAATACATCCATCACACGGTTTCCAGGTGTTTGTTGCCATTCTATTTGCTCCTTTCCAGCCATTATTATGAACCGTCCTCCCCTCAGCAGCCTCCACTGGTGCACATGCATGCTTGTGTGTGTATACGTGTGTACAGTGTTCTCGAGGTACAAAGCAGGAGACAACACGCCCCTCGTATTCTACCCTGTCTCCTAAAAACAAAGCGGGATTTTGTGGGACTGCACTACACACCCTGTTGCCTTGGTGATCGGAATCAAAGTGACAGCTCCCCAAGCAACGGCGCCCTCTCCCCTCCCTTTCTCCCTCCCCCCTCCTCTCCTCTCCCCGCCTCAGCAGGTGTAGCAGGAAGAGGAAGATGTCTGTCACTTCGGGCCTTGTGTCTCTGCTAGAGGAGAGGAGAGTGAAGTGGGACTGCGGCTGCGCAGCTCATCCACGGCTCTCCGTGTTCGACTCAGATCGAGGGGGCCACAGATTCAGGGAACCAATGGGTAGCGAACAGCGCTGCAGTCGTTTCTGTGCGCCTGCGGAAAGGATGGGAAGCAAAAACACAACAATGTCAGATTGACCTTTTACTTTTATTGAAGTCTTACCTCGATAAGAGAACTGGATTGTTTCAAAGCCTTTTTGGATTCGATAACATTGTGGTTTTGATCATTTACGTTGGTTGGGTCTATCGTGGTTGTTATAGGTGATGCATTACTTTCAAGTATTAAGTTATAGAGTCAATTTTGTGAGCTTTTAATCATGCTTATGGTCGCTGGCTTTATGCTACTGTACAAGCACAGATATTCAAAGGGAGAAAGTGTGAAAAATACAAGATCTTTACATGCAAATCGAGCCATCTGTGCTCCAACTGGATTGCCTGGTTTCTCTGCCGCGCAGACACCCAATAGCAGGGTTGGGGCCCTGAGTACACTCTCCTGTGATTGTACACTCACAACAATGACACTTAGCATTTATGGTTGCCATGGAGACGTCCCTCGTTGCTGAACGAGGTTAGAAGCAAAGGTCTAAATCTCCTAATGTCCTTGCCGTGGGTGGAGACTCTGTCTGAGGGAAAGAGAGTGTATGCCGCAACTCTCAGGGGGAAGAAATGGAGGGTCTTAAAGGAGCGTGCTGCACTTTTACTGCCTGACAATGGAGACATGCTTTGTGTGGAGGTTGCATTCCTTTTAAAATGGAAGGTGAGCACTGACAAAGAGGTTCATTGAAAAAGAGAGCCGCCCCGGTAGTGGATTTTCCCCCCTTCTTTACAGACCCAATCTCTTACATGGGGACAAAGCTGCCCCCCTGTGCCCCCTCCCAGTCGCCCCCGGTAACCCCCATCTCCCCCCTAAAAAAAAAGACCAGGTTCCACAGCTGCCTCTAGCTCCGCCCCCTGTCCCTCCATTATCTCTAATCCCCAGTGAAAAGCTCCCCCCTTCACACCCCAAGGCCGCCCCGCCCCAACCCCCTATATCCTCACCCCCTCTCTGTGGTTCATTTCCCCAAAGCCATTAGCTGGAACGGCCCCTTCAACACACAATCTGCACTCTCACTTTAATTGCGGCAGATCGGGGCGCACTAATTAACTGTGACCTGGCAGAGGGGTCTCATTAGGGGGCAACAGGGCAGGGGAGCAGGGCTGTGGGTGTGTTGGCTGGGGTCAGTACAGTTGGTGTCCAGCCACGTCATGAGACAGCCGGGCCCATTGTCACATGGCTGCTGGAGCCCTGACAGGGCTTGTGATGAGATCTTGATGGGTTTTATAACCCTTGACCTGCTTCTGATGATGGGTGGCGTCTACATTCTGGGGTCTTGTTCTTCTCTTGCATGACACACTCTAGATGATCATTTGAGACCGTTTTTATATATTAACTCGCTAACCAAAAATACAGTATATGGTGATTTACGATGTATTTTTATTTACGTAGATATATGTAAACAGTAAATCAACCTAATGTTTGCCCGGCATGAATTGGTGAGGCTGTTTATAAAATAAATTATTTTGGGGCAGTTGAAATCATAGCCATCCAACGTCATAGGGTTTTGATGAATGATAATGACATCAGTGTTGAATGGGGATTCTTTACCGTCAGTGAGTTTTTCATGTCACTCCTAGAGCAGCAGCCTCAGCTCCACTACATTAGTAAAGACGGGTGAAACCTTGGTCCCGTTAGTCACTAAAGACATTGCTAATTGTTGTTTTGCTGATAGCTAATTGCTATTTTCTCACCCTGCTGTTGGAACCACACAAACACCCCCCAAAAAGACTGAAAGAGGATACTGCTCCCATAAATCAGACGAGAGAGAGAAAAAGTAAAAATATCTGTGGAAAAAGGAGGAGAGAGAAGGGGAATGAACGAAGTAGGAATGGTGTCCTATGCATTTTGTTAGTTGAGTCAGATGCTCTCCTCTGCATAATTATAGTCCTGCTGATTATGTCTTTAGTCTAAACACAGAGAGACCTATGAGAGGCAGCCCAGACCAGGGTCGCCCATGGGCCGCACGTGCGATCCCAGCCTTCAGCCCCCCCGACGCCTCCTCTTCCTGGCAGGTGCGAGAGGAGAAGGCTGCTTTTCAGAGGCTTTTTCTGGAGCCGCGCGCTATACCGCCTGACACCTCTAACCGGGATGCGAGGGGACAGGGGATCGTCAGTCCGCCTGCCAACAGGCAAAGAGAGAAAAGGGGGGCAATCGATGGGGGGAGAGAGGTAGGAAGGCAGCATTTTAACCCTGACAAACCCCCACGCTTCCTGGGAAAAGCCAAATGACTCTCCTTGACCCATACACTCAAACCTTTGGCGTTCTCATGCTGAACCACATTTGAAAGAAAACGTCTGATCCACAGATTCAGCTGTAGAGTCTTTACTAGTGTTGTCTCAGAGACTGGGTCTCCACTTGAGAAATCTTTCCCTGTTTTCTAATACATGCCGCCCTGTACCAGGAGGTTGTTCAGCTATTTCACAACATATTGACTGACGCGTAGCTGTCTACTTGACACTCCAGTGAGTGTTAGATTCTGTTTGTTTAGGAGAGAGAGCGAGAGCACCTTCATAAAGGTGAGTTTTTCTCTCATAGTGTTTACACAGTGTAGAACAACACTTGTGATAAAGAATGTGCCGACATCGACAAGCATGTGGTTTTTCCGTGGGATTGCGCGATTCAAATCAAATCGTATTTGTCACATGCGCCAAATACAACAGGTATATACAACCTTACCGTGAAATGCGTACTTACAAGCCCTTAACCAACAATGCAGTTCAAATAGCAGCCCATGTAGGGCTGAGTGCAGAGTGCAGAGCCTCTGTTATTTGGCTGAGGCCCGTTTACAGGCTCCATTGCCTCATTGCAGTTTGCAGCTGTATAAAATGGGGAACAGATTTTATATGATGTAAAACGGCAAGCATCCCCTGTCTCCATGGAAAAGGTCATTTGTTGAGTAAACGCTGTGGTGCAGATGAATAAGAGTTTAGAAGGAACAACACTACTCACAACACGTGCCCATGGAAACAATGAAAAGAGCTCTGTTTCCAATCTGTGGCTCCCACTGGACTCCATCATCATGGCTGGAGAAGGTGTGGTGGAGAAGAAGAGGTGGAGAAGCGGTGGTGGAGAAGAAGAGGTGAAGAAGGGGTGGTGGAGAAGAAGAGTTGGAGAAGCGGTGGTGGAGAAGAAGAGGTGAAGAAGGGGTGGTGGAGAAGAAGAGGTGGAGAAGCGGTGGTGGAGAAGGGGTGGTGGAGAAGAAGAGGTGGAGAAACGGTGGTGGAGAAGGTGTGGTGGAGAAGAAGAGGTGGAGAAGCGGTGGTGGAGAAGGTGTGGTGGAGAAGAAGAGGTGGAGAAGCGGTGGTGGAGAAGAAGAGGTGAAGAAGGGGTGGTGGAGAAGAAGAGGTGGAGAAGGGGTGGTGGAGAAGAAGAGGTGAAGAAGGGGTGGTGGAGAAGAAGAGGTGGAGAAGCAGTGGTGGAGAAGGGGTGGTGGAGAAGAAGAGGTGGAGAAGCAGTGGTGGAGAAGAAGAAGTGAAGAAGGGGTCGTGGAGAAGAAGAGTTGGAGAAGCGGTGGTGGAGAAGAAGAGGTGAAGAAGGGGTGGTGGAGAAGAAGAGGTGGAGAAGAAGAGGTGAAGAAGGGGTGGTGGAGAAGAAGAGGTGGAGAAGCGGTGGTGGAGAAGAAGAGGTGA
Organism: Salvelinus fontinalis; assembly: GCF_029448725.1. Taxonomy (NCBI): domain Eukaryota; kingdom Metazoa; phylum Chordata; class Actinopteri; order Salmoniformes; family Salmonidae; genus Salvelinus; species Salvelinus fontinalis. The sequence continues at coordinate 12,164,225 of NC_074688.1, read as the reverse complement.
AGAAGGGGTGGTGGAGAAGAAGAGTTGGAGAAGGGATGTTGTTGACAGGTGGGGGAGGGGCAGTACAGGCTTGCCAGGGTGTGTGTTTCTGTGTGTGTGTTTTGGTGCATGTGTGTGGCAGTGATGGGTTAACGTTAGAGGGATGAGGCAGGGGGGTGGGGGGGCAACGAGAGGAGCGGCGGCAGGATTAGAGCGGTCTATAAAGTCGTGAAAACGGTGGTAAAGCTGAGTGACCGTCCCAATAAACCCTGCAGCTCGTCAGAGGAGCCACACGACCGGGTGGAGGATAGAGGAAGGATGGTGGCAACGGAGGGTGAGTCACTGTGGGTAGGGAGGGAGGCAGCTGACACACGGATAGTAGACGGTCAGAGGGGCAAAGGGTAGGGTGGGGTGGTTGATGCCAGCTGACACAGTCTGGCCACCCTCCAGACCAGACCAGGGGGATGTTTAGACAACTTTGATGGACGCGGGGCGAGCGGAGACAGGTGTGCGGTACCCAACACCGCCAAGGAGAGATGTTCTTAATGGGGGTGCTCAAAAGAGTTGAGGACAGGGAGCATTTGGGGTGGGAGGGTTAGAGGCTTAGACCCCTAATCAACTGCCTTCAGCTGCCTCCACCCCATCCCCAGAGTGAAGGCTTCACCAGGCCCCCGTCTCTTTCCATTGACAGGAGCCACCATGGTCTGGTTGACCCTGGAGCCCGGGCCCACTGCAGAGAAGGTCACAGCCAGCCTTAATGCTCCTTAAAGCCCCGGGCCACTGCTGCCAGTCTAAACTCAGACCTCCATTCCTGTCCTCCTCACACACACACACACACACACACACACACACACACACACACACACACACACACACACACACACACACACACACACACACACACACACACACACACACACACACACACACACACACACACACACACACACACACACACAGGGCGCTAGAGGTATAGCTCGGGTGGGAGTCAAATAGTCAATTCAACATAATAGAATCCAAGTAGAAAAGCAGGACAAACACTTTGTCATCTGTCCTCCTGTTGTGGTTGTCAAGATTCAGCGGTAATCAGCACAGTGGTTTAGCTGATGTGGCAGTACAGCAGGGCCCCCGTACACCTCTCAAGTGTGATCTATGGTGGAGGAGATCTGAGGGACCCCTCTGTATCCTGGCTGTATCACAACCGGCCGTGATTGGGAGTCCCATAGGGCTGCGCACAATTGGCCCAGCGTCGTCCGGGTTTGGCCGGTGTAGGCCGTCGTTGTAAAGAAGAATTTGTTCTTAAATGACTTGCCTGGTTAAATAAAGGTTAAATAAATAAAAAATGTAAAAACCTAGCTGTGGTGAGAGGTTGAGGAGAAGGAGGGCTGGGGGGGTGATGTTCAGAGAGGGAGGGGCTGGGGGGGTGATGTTCAGAGAGGGAGGGGCTGGGGGGTGATGTTCAGAGATGGAGGGCTAGGGGGGTGATGTTCAGAGAGGGAGGGCTGGGGAGGTGATGTTCAGAGAGGGAGGGCTGGGGGGGTGATGTTCAGAGAGGGAGGGGCTGGGGGGTGATGTTCAGAGAGGGAGGGGCTGGGGAAGTAATGTTCAGAGATGGAGGGCTGGGGGGTGACGTTCAGAGAGGGAGGGCTGGGGGGGGGTGATGTTCAGAGAGGGAGGGGCTGGGGGTGATGTTCAGAGAGGGAGGGGCTGGGGAGGTGATGTTCAGAGATGGGGGGGTGATGTTCAGAGAGAGAGGGCTGAGGGGTGATGTTCAGAGATGGAGGGCTGGTGGGGGTGATGTTCAGCGAGGGAGGGCAGCCAAGAGCCTCTCTTCTCTCCCCCCTAACCTCATTCCTTCATCCCTCCCTCCCTGCCTCCCTCCTACCCTCTCGCTCTTCTCCATCACCCACTAGCCAAGAGTAGCTGCCTCATTATTCATAGTGTGTGTGTGTGTGTGTGTGTGTGTGTGTGTGTGTGTGTGTGTGTGTGTGTGTGTGTGTGTGTGTGTGTGTGTGTGTGTGTGTGTGTGTGTGTGTGTGTGAAGGGGAGTGTGGGTGTATCATAATTAGGCCGTCTGTGCAGTACGGCCCGGCCCAGGGGTTGAGGAGACAGGGTTTCAGAGTGCTCCAGCCCCCTCCTCTGATCTCATCTCCTCCCCTCCTCTCATCTCCTCCCTCCATCTGAGCCCAATGCGGATGGCAATCAGTCACCGTTAGACTGATCTGGGCTGACCAAGAATTCACACGAGGTCCAGTTACCACACAAGCCCTGAGACCACAAATGAGCTGCTGAAATGTGTATATGTAACTGTGTTTCTGTGTGTGTTTCAAATGTGCACGGTTTAGCTAGAAGAGAGCATCTTTTCTAGGTATATGTGTGTCAGTGTGTGATTATTTTCTTGGTCTGTGTGCCTGGTATGTGTGCATTAAGCAGAGTGAATGTTTGGTGATTATAGCTGTATATATAGGCCTCTGTGAGTATGCTTTTGGACGTGTGCTTGTCCTTTGTGTATTGTGGGTCAGATGTTTTAGGATGTTAGTAGTATCAGCCACTTGAAATCATCTCCATAGTAAACACGTTGCTCCTCGCTAACGCAGCCTGGTTCACAGCCAAACAAGGCTGGTTTGACACATCTCCCTACTCTGGCTCTATGGCCATGTTAACATGCTGTTAGACCCGTTTGAAATTTAATTAGAAGAAATTGTGACAACTGTCCATAGAAATTACAACTTCCAAGAGTCCTTACAGCAACCTGGCAGAATGTATTTTTCTCTGGGTAACACCCCTCCTTTCCCACCACTGTCTCTCTTTCTCTCTGTCTCTCTCCCCCCCCCCCCCCCTCTCTATTGCTCTCTCCCTCCCCTATCTTCTTGCTCGCTCGCGCTCTCTCTCTTTTTAACTCTCTTTCCTTCTCTCTCTTTCTAACACCCCCCCCCCCTCTCTTGTGTACTGTCTACTAGCTGGAAGGTCTCAGAGAGGTGTGAAAGAGGGCCTTAGGGGGGTGAGGGACAGCATGTGAGAGAAGATGAAGCGCAGACCAGCGGATAGAGCATACATGGCATCTTTTCAGCTGTTTGCACGGCATGGGCCCCATAACCATGACAACGCCATTCTTGCTGGCTGAAGTCGATCTGAGTAAAAGTGGGGGTGGCTGGGTGGACAGGGGGGAGAAGGCCCAGGACTCACTCAAAAGAGTGACATCACCTTAAAGGAATTGACTGTTTCTTCCAAGTCCTTTTGTTATTCTTTTGAGATTTTCTTATTCTTCCTCTGGTGCACTCAATCATTGCAAAGCTGAGGAGAAGGAGGCTCTGAATTATGTTTGCTGATTTGCTGTTACAGGTACTTATTCCTCTAGAAAGCTGCAGGCCAGTTGTACACACCAACACTCAGTTTTAATATGGTTTCCTAAATGACCTAAATGCGTTCCTTGGCTGTACTCCGGCCCAACCTGGCCCTCAGACTCAGTGGCTGCAGAGCTCTCTCTCTCTCTCTCTCTCTCTCTCTCTCTCTCTCTCTCTCTCTCTCCTCCTCTCTCTCTCTCTTCTCCCTCTCTCCTCTCTCTCCTCTCTCCTCTTCTCTCCTCTCCTCTCCTCTCTCTCACTCTCTCTCCTTCTCTCTCTCTCTCTCTCTCTCTCCTCTCTCTCTCTCTCTCTCTCTCTCTCTCTCTCTCTCTCTCTCTCTCTCTCTCTCTCTCTCTCTCTCTCTCTCTCTCTCTCTCTCTCTCTCTCTCTCTCTCTCATATCCACAGGCACCCTGGAACATGACTGACATGAACATATTCAAAAGACATGAAGTGATTTTGGACAGAAACCATTTGCCAAGTTTCCTTGACCCCCACCGCCTCCTCCCTTACTGTTCATGATTGCATAAGCACATGCAATAGTCGCCTCACATGCAACCTCTCCTTTTGAAATAATAGCACATTACGTCACCCAACAGGCAACAGCTGCCCTGTAATATTTTCGGGGGGCCTGCCGGTTGCCTGGGTGACTAGGAGGAATAGTCATGGGTCTGGACTGAACCAACCCTCCTCCTTCTCTCCAACAAAACACACATAAACACATTGCATCCCTGGAGTCCCCTGTCTCCCAGCACCTCTCTCTCCTGCTTTGTGTGTAGGGCTAGACAATGAGCCCCCTTGACACTCAGGGGACCCATCTGTTTCAAAAGTGCAATCAAGTGAGCCGCGATGGGTGGACAGGAAAATACGAGTCACAGAGGAAGGGTGAAGCCTGTTTTTATATTCTCCCCTGTCTCAGTCGTCCTCGTTGACTCTTTCTCACACACTCTTTTTTTCCTCGCTCTCTCTCTCTCTCTCTGATGGTCATCAAG
>NC_074688.1:9992007-10037007 GCF_029448725.1 Salvelinus fontinalis | reverse complement strand
ATATAGAGTGTCTGAGGAGTCCCACAAGCCTTTAATCTGGACATCTCCACAAAAGCCCAGCACACACACACACACACACACACACACACACACACACACACACACACACACACACACACACACACACACACACACACACACACACACACACACACACACACACACACACACACACACACACACACACACACACACACACACACACAAGATCAATAACACAAGAGAGAGTGTGAGGTCTGTACTACGGAAGAGCACGTTTGACAACAGCTTTGTTTGCAGACTACATTAAAAATGGAGACAAGAATGTAACTACATCATTTTGCTCTCTCGTTCTCTCTCTGTCTGTCTTTCTCTGTCTGTCTCTCTTTCTCTCTCGTTCTCTCTCCCGAGGCTCTTTATTTGCTTTGCTTGATATTCCTCCTCCCAAGAGCTTTTCAGGTCCAAAGAAACCCTCCTGTTCCGAATCAGTATTCACCTGTCTTTTATTATTCTTTTTAGCCGTTGCCACACTTTCATTTTCCTTTCTATCTCCCCTGACTTTCCTCTTTTCCCTTACTCGCACTTTCTCTTCCTCTGAGTGTGCTAGCACTAAGTTATTTTGATATACTGTTCATGTGTATTCTACACCCAGAGTTTAACAGAGCCCAGGCAATGGCATCTCCTGTCTCTTACGGACGTTGTAAGAGTGATGAAAACATACTTCTCGTTCTCCGTTGTGTCTTGGGGAGAATTATTCTAATGTCTGTCTTTTTGATTTCCTTCTCAGCTCGTTTCCAATTGCTGCGCTTGTGATTTAGACCTCGCCCTGCATAGCATACCTCAGGGTTCAAGTCTCAGTCTCTGAGGTTCTTCCCCTCAACCCTTGTCATCACTCCTGTCTGTCTGGCAGGAAAAGGCAGAGAACCTCCCCATTGTTTTGAACAAAACATATTTTATCTGACCGGCTATCAAAATCACTACACCTGACAATTGTATGTGATTGATATGGCATTCAATGATCAGGAAAGGAACAGTCAAACCTTGTAGCTGACGTCTTTTTTTTACAGCCAGTGTTTGGCTGATATCTGTGGAGAGGAGCGGCCTGGATTGTCTGCCTAGGCATCAGTTCAGTAGACCACCTACTGCCCCACAAGTCTACAGGGTTCATCTGAAGGTCGTGTTTTTCATTCTAGTATTCAGAGGACAACCCTCGTACAGTAATACATCCCTTTGTCTACGCCGAACCCAGACCCAGTTTACACCACCACTCAATTCATACACATCTGAACCGTTCTGTCCTCTGGAAAAGGAATATGTAAAATGGGGAAGGGGAGAGAAAACATATATTTATTCGACTGAAGCTTAGCTGACTAAGACTCCCATAAGACAGAGTGGTGAGAAGGGAAGGGAAGAGGGTGGAGGGAGGTGTGGGGGGGGGAGAATGTAATTTGAATCTCATATACATTTCAGTTGAAAGCCATCCTAGCCTTGATACATACTCTCTGGAGTACACCCCCCCCCCCCCCCCCCCCCCCGCCCCAACACAGACACATCTGTCTCTCTCTCACACGCACATCATTTCAAATACTCACCCGCACAAGTAGGCTCTTACTCTTTCTCTCTCTCCCTGTCTCTCTCACACACACACGCACACGCACGCACACACACACACACACACACACACACACTCTCTCTCTCGCACGCACGCACGCACTCTCTAATTTTCTCTCTTTTGTGTACAACCCTCTCTCATGTATGAGCACAAATTGTTCCAGATGGGTTGACAGTTGAGTGCTCATACATTCTCTTCAGCAGACTCACAGCACAGAAGGACATTGAACATGGAAGCAATGGAAAGACACAATAATGTGGACGCGCATACAAACACACACACACGCACTGACTCACTCACTGAAATGTGGGAAGCATTGCCATGGAAATGTGTCGGTAAAGGAACCTATTTAGCTATGAAAGCAGAAGGCAAGCAGAGACGTTGGCAGTTGATCTGCTACAAATGGTTCCACCTCTCTCTCCTCTCTCTCGTTCCACCCATTCTATCTCTACCTTTCAGAAAGCTCATTTGAGAACAAGGTTACCCAAATTTGACCGCCACATTGATTGTTGCACCCGCTCGAGCAAAACATTGGACCACTGCTAAGGCTAACTTCCGCGATGCATACAAGGCCCTCCCCCACACTCGCTTCGGCAAATCTGACCATGTCTCCATCTTGTTGCTCCCCTTCTATAGGCAGAAAACTAAAACAGGTCGCGCCCGTGCTCAGGTCTATCCAACGCTGGACTGACTAATCGGATTCCTCGCTTCAAGATTGCTTCGATCACGTGGACTGGGATGTGTTCCGGGTAGCCTCAGACAATAACGTCGACGTATACGCTGACTCGGTGAGTGAGTTTATTAGGAAGTGCATTGGAGATGCTGTACCCACTGTAACTATTAAAATCTTCCCTAACCATAAACCGTGGATTGATGGCAGCATTCGCGCAAAACTGAAAGCACGAACCACCGCATTTAATCATGGCAAGGCGACTGGAAACATTACCGAATACTAACAGTGTAGCTAGTCCCTCCGCAAGGCAATCAAACAAGCAAATCGTCAGTATAGTGACAAAGTAGAGTCACAATTCAATGGCTCAAACATCAGACGTATGTGGCAGGGTCTACAGACAATCAAGGATTAGAAAAAGAAAACCACCCCCGTCGCGGTCATCGACGTCTCGCTCCCAGACAGATTAAACAACTTCTTTGCGCGCTTTGAGGACAATAGAGTGTCACCGACACGGCCCCCTACCAAAGACTCTGGGCTCTCCTTCACCACAGCCAAAGAGAGTATAAAATTGAAACGTGTTAACCCTCACAAGGCTGCTGGCCCAGACGGCATCCCTAGCCGCGTCCTCAAAGCATGAGCAGACCAGCTGGCTGGAGTGTTTACGGACATATTCAATCAATCCCTATCCCAGTCTGCTGACCCCACATGCTTCATGATGGCCACCAATGTTCCTGTTCCGAAGAAATCTAAGGCAACTGAACTAAATAACTATCACCCCGTAGCACTCACTTCTGTCATCATGAAGTGCTTTGAGAGACTAGTCAAGGATCATATCACCTCCAACCTACCTGATAGCCTAGACCCACTCCAATTTGCTTACTGCCCCAATAGGTCCACAGACAATGCAATCGCCATCACACTGCACACTGCCCTATCCCATCTAGACAAGAGGAATACCTATTTATTAAGAATGCTGTTCACTTGACTATAGCTCAGCATTCAACAACATAGCACACTCCAAGCTTATCTTGGATGCGTTCTAAGACGTCTCCTGTACACCCTGTTCACCCATGTCTGCGTGGCCATGTACGCCTCCAACTCAATCATGAAGTTTGTAGACAACACTACAGTGGTAGGCTTGATTACCAACAACGACGAGACAGCCTACAGGGAGGAGGTGAGGGCCCTCGGAGTGTGGTGTCAGGAAAATAACCTCTCACTCAACATAAATAAAATAAAGGAGATGATCGTGGACTTCAGGAAACAGCAGAGGGAGCACCTTCCTATCCACATCGACAGGACAGTAGCGGAGAAGGTGGAAAGTTTTAATTTCCTCGGCGTACACATCACGCACAAACTGAAATGGTCCACCCACACTGGCAGTGTGGTGAAGAAGGCGCAACAGTGCCTCTTCAACCTCAGGAGGCTGAAGAAATTTGGCCTGTCAACTAAAACCCTCACAAACTTCTACAGATGCACAATCAAGAGCATCCTGTCAGGCTGTATCACCGCCTTGTACGGCAACTGCACCGCCCTCAATCGCAAGGCTCTCTGGAGGGTGGTGCGGTCTGCACAACTCATCACCGGGGGCAAACTACCTGCCCTCCAAGACACCTATAGCACCGATGTCACAGGAAGGCCATAAAGATCATCAAGGACAACAACCACCTGAGCCACTGCCTGTTCACCTCGCTATCATCCTGAAGGCGAGGTCAGTACAGGTGCATCAAAGCTGGGACCGAGAGACTGAAAAACAGCTTCTATCTCAAGGCCATCAGACTGTTAAGCAGCCATCACTAACATAGAGAGGCTGCTGCCAACATACAGACTCAAATCACTGGCCACTTTAATAAATGGATTTAATAATGGTATCTCTAGTCACTTTAAATAATGCCACTTTAATAATGTTTACATATCCTACATTACTCATCTCATATGTATATACTGTATTTTATACCATCTACTGCATCTTGCCTATGCCGCACGGCCATCTCACATCCATATATTTACATGTACATATTCTTATTCCATCCCCTTACATTGTGTGTATAAGGTTGTCGTTGTGAATTTGTTAGATTACTTGTCAGATATTACTGCAGTGTCGGACAAGAAGCACAAGCATTTCGCTACACTCGCATTAACATCTGCTAACCATGTGTGCGTGACCAATACAATTTGATTTGATTTGTACCCTATCCTCCATTTCCTGGCTTTTGGACCACCAGCTCTTCTCTCTTGGGGGAGGAAGTTTTAAAATCCACTTCTCCTTTACTCTCACCCCACTTGGCACACACTGGTTGATTCAACGTTGTTTCCACGTCATTTCAATGAAATTACGTTGAACCAACATGGAATAGACGTCAAATTGACATCTGTGCCCAGTGGGACCCCTCCTCCCCCCCTTGTTCCCCCCTCTTCCCCCACTCTCGCTCTCTTCCTCTCTCCATCTTTCTCCCCTCCCCCTCTCTCTCTCTCTCGCTCCCTGTCTCTCGCTAGCCACACCCATCTCTAGTGTTGTTTTTGTCTGCAGACAGTGTGCCTTTCTCTCGTGGGATTACAAGTGCATGCCTTGTTTATTTCTGTTGAGAGTAAAACAGACCAGTATTTATTCCACTCCGTCCTTCCCCCTCACTCTCTCACACACTCCCTTTCTTTCCATCACTCTTGTGACTTCACCCCTCCCAGCCCATGCAGATGTATTGTGTCGTAACTGAGCTCAGGTGCATCCTGTTTCCATTAATCATCCTTGAGATGTTTCTACAACTTGATTGGAGCCCACCTGTGTTCTATTCAATTGATTGGACATGATTTGGAAAGGCAAACACCTGTCTATATAAGGTCCCACAGGTGACAGTGCATGTCAGAGAAAAAAATCAAGCCATGAAGTAAAAGGAATTGTCCATAGAGCTCCAAGACAGAATTGGGTCGAGGCACAGATCTGGGGAAGGGTACCAAAAAAATTCTGCAGCATTGAAGGTCCCCAAGGACACAGTGGCCTCCACCATTCTTAAATGGAAGAAGTTTGGAACCACCAAGACTCTAACTAGAGCTGGCCGCCCGGCCAAACTGAGCAATCGGGGGAGAAGGGCCTTGGTCAGGGGGGGTGACCAAGAACCCGATGGTCACTCTGACAGAGCTCCAGAGTCCCTATGTGGAGATGGGAGAACCTTCCAGAAGGATAACCATCTATGCAGCACTCCACCAATCAGGCCTTGATGGTAGAGTGGCCAGACAAAAGCCACTCCTCAGTAAAAGGCTAGTGACAGCCCGCTTGAAGTTTGTCAAAAGGCACCTAAAGACTCTCAGACCATAGGAAACAAGATTATCTGGTCTGATGCAACCAAGATTGAACACTTATTGGCCTGAATGACAAGCGTCACATCTGGAGGAAACCTGGCACCATCCCTACGGTGAAGCATGCTGGTTATAGCAACATGCTGTGGGGATGTTTTTCAGCGGCAGGGACTGGGAAACTAGTCAGGATCGAGGGAAAGATGAACGGAGCAAAGTACAGAGAGACCCTTTATGAAAACCTGCTCCAGAGCACTCAGGACCTCATACTGGGGTAAAGGTTAACCTTCCAACAGGACAACGTCACTAAGCACACAGCCAAGACAACGCAGGAGTGGCTTCGGGACAAGTCTCTGAATGTCCTTGAGTGACCCAGCCAGAGCCCGGACTTGAACCTGATCACACATCTCTGGAGAGACCTGGAAATAGCTGTGCAGCAACGCTCCTCATCCAATGTGACAGAACTTGAGAGGATCTGCAGAGAAAAATGGGAGAAACTCCCCAAAAACAGGTGTGCCAAGCTTGTGGCGTTATACCCAAGAAGACTCAATGCTGTAATCACTGACAAAGGTGCTTCAACAAAGTACTGAGAAAAGGATGGAATATTTATATAAATGTGTATTTCAGTTTTTTATGTTTTTTAAATGTCAAAAATATTCTTAAAACCTGTTTTTGCTTTGTCTAGAAGGCTGTAACGTAACAAAATATGGAAAAAGTCAAGGGGTCTGAATACTTTCCGACGGCACTGTATACATGATTGGGTCTATGACTATATTTGTTGTCTCTGTGTTAATAATGCAGAACTCAGAGACAGAGAGAGAGACAGAGGTACATGTGTATATTTATCCAGTAGGGTAGATGGATGCTGCTCCCTGTCTCGCTCTGTGTTTCATCTCTCCACCTGATTCATGTCTGCTCACTCATCTGCATCACCGCACCCATCTCTCTCTCTCTCTCTCTCTCTCTCTCTCTCTCTCTCTCTCTCTCTCTCTCTCTCTCTCTCTCTCTCTCTCTCTCTCTCTCTCTCGCTCTCTTTCATTCCCCTCTCACTGTCATGTAATGTATGTTTTCCTTTCATTGCTAAACTCTTTTTCGTTCTCATCTGCTTGTCACTCCGTTCTCTTGCTTCCTCCACTCCATTTTACTTAAACTGCTCTGCAATTGAACAGTTCTTCATTTCCATAGCCATGGACTTTGACTTTGAAATTGGACGTCTGTCCATGTCCTGAGGACATCAGGAAACGCCTTCAAAACAGACCACTAGGGGCAACAGTGAGCGCTATTACCGTCAAGTAGTCTTGCGTTTTGGGATGGACATAATCCTCATGACTCCGGATTCAAAGGTCGCGTGTTCAATCCCAGTGGTAGACGCTGTTTTTCAGCGGTAGACTCGTAATTATTATATATATATATATTATTATTATTTATTTATTTATTTTTCTTACCCTATCCCCAACCTTAATCCTTAATTTAACCATTCAGAATGAACACCTAAACTTTATATTTTAACTATCCAAAATTGAAAGTTGCATACGATGAGGTTGGAATAATACTGTGAAAATGGTGATAATGCACTTTTAGTGTGAGTGTTGTTGGATAAGACTGCCTGATATTTCTGCCTGCTTTGGTGGGATGGCGTTTTGGCCTGCCTGGTGACATCACCAGGCAGTAAATTAGTTAGTAGCCCAATAAGGAGAGTTCCAAACCTCTCTGCCAATAACAGCTAGTTTTCCATTTTCCCCTCCCCACTCAGACCACTCCCAGACAGTTCTACAGTGGGGAAAAAAAGTATTTAGTCATCCACCAATTGTGCAAGTTCTCCCACTTAAAAAGATGAGAGAGGTCTGTAATTTTCATCATAGCTACACTTTAACTATGACAGACAAAATAAAATAAAAAAAAACAGAAAATCACATTGTAGGATTTTTTATGAATTTATTTGCAAATTATGGTGGAAAATAAGTATTTGGTCACCTACAAACAAGCAAGATTTCTGGCTCTCACAGACGTGTAACTTCTTCTTTAAGAGGCTCCTCTGTCCTCCACTCATTACCTGTATTAATCGCACCTGTTTGAACTTGTTATCAATATAAAATACACCTGTCCACAACCTCAAACAGTCACACTCCAAACTCCACTATGGCCAAGACCAAAGAGCTGTCAAAGGACACCAGAAACAAAATTGTAGACCTGTACCAGGCTGGGAAGACTAAATCTGCAATAGGTAAGCAGCTTGGTTTGAAGAAATCAACTGTGGGAGCAATTATTAGGAAATGGAAGACATACAAGACCAATGATAATCTCCCTCGATCTGGTCCTCCACGCAAGATCTCACCCCGTGGGGTCAAAATGATCACAAGAACGGTGAGCAAAAATCCCAGAACCACACGTGGGACCTAGTGAATGACCTGCAGAGAGCTGGGACCAAAGTAACAAAGCTTACCATCAGTAACACACTATGCCGCCAGGGACTCAAATCCTGCAGTGCCAGACGTGTCCCCCTGCTTAAGCCAGTACATGTCCAGGCCCGTCTGAAGTTTGCTAGAGAGCATTTTGATGATCCAGAAGAAGATTGGGAGAATGTCATATGGTCAGATGAAACCAAAATATAACTTTTTGGTAAAAACTCAACTCGTCGTGTTTGGAGGACAAAGAATGCTGAGTTGCATCCAAAGAACACCATACCTACTGTGAAGCATGGGGGTGGAAACATCATGCTTTGGGGCTGTTTTTCTGCAAAGGGACCAGGTTGACTGATCCGTGTAAAGGAAAGAATGAATGGGGCCATGTATCGTGAGATTTTGAGTGAAAACCTCCTTCCATCAGCAAGGGCATTGAAGATGAAACGTGGCTGGGTCTTTCAGCATGACAATGATCCCAAACACTCCGCCCGGGCAACGAAGGAGTGGCTTCGTAAGACGCATTTCAAGTTCCTGGAGTGGCCTAGCCAGTCTCCAGATCTCAACCCCATAGAAAATCTTTGGAGGGAGTTGAAAGTCCGTGTTGCACAGCAACAGCCCCAAAACATCACTGCTCTAGAGGAGATCTGCATGGGAGGAATGGGTCAAAATACCAGCAACAGTGTGTGAAAACCTTGTGAAGACTTACAGAAAACATTTGACCTCTGTCATTGCCAACAAAGGGTATATAACAAAGTATTGAGATAAACTTCTGTTATTGACCAAATACTTATTTTCCACCATAATTTGCAAGTAAATTCATAAAAAATCCTACAATGTGATTTTCTGGATTTTTTTTTCTCATTTTGTCTGTCATAGTTGAAGTGTACCTATGATGAAAGTTACAGGCCTCTCTCATCTTTTTAAGTGGGAGAACTTGCACAATTGGTGGCTGACTAAATACTTTTTTGCCCCACTGTAGCAACATTCTTCCTTGAGAAATTGCTCTTGCTAAGCTATTTTTGTGTTTAATTGAAAGCGATCACCGTAAGGTACTTAATTGTTAACCAGAAATGATTTGATATTGAGATAAAAATGGCTGTATTGGACCTTTACCCCTTAACCTCAAAATGTTACATTGTGGAGCAACTTCAAAATTTGACGTTTGGAGAAACGTGGCTAAACGTCAATATCTGAAGGCAAATTAGAGCACGGGAGGGTGCTCTAATTTGGAGGGCACTAACCGAATTTACCCATGGTATAATAAAGTTATTATCACTGTAAAATGAAAACTTTGTAACTCCACTCTAATAGAATGCGTAATCCATTTGTACATATTTTGAAGCATGCATCGATGCAAGCTTCAACGGAAAGTATGCAAAGAAATATGAAGCAACCACGCAAAAAACGACACAAAATGGCTCTAAATCAATGCCTGCTATTGTTTGAGCTGAAGCGAGATAAAATACTACAATATTTTATCTTGGTTCTTTAATAAATACATGCTGTGTTAATTTTGGCATGTCTACCTTCCTATGTGTCGTGGAGCATAATAAGTAAATTAGGCTAATTGGCTAATTACTAGTACTGTTAGCTAATCAGATAGCCATGAAGAATTGTTAGCTAGCTACCCACAAAGAATTATATCTATCTTGCATGATATTTGTTTTAGGTCATTTTTGCCTGTTAAACTATCTGGTTAGCTACATTATTATGATTCACATATAGCTAGCTGATAGTTACGAAATAACATGGTTGCTTTGTGTATATCTTGTTTAGTCTCTATTGCCATTGTTGTCCCGGCTGAAAGACGGTTCAGTGAATGGGTAAATCCATAGTAAGTCAAACGGCTAACTAGCTAGCTAACTAGCAACGAAGAATTGGTAGCTACCCATGAAAAATGTATATCTACCTCACAACATTAATTTTAGGTCATTTTTGCCTGTTTATCTAGCTGGCTAGCTAGATTATTACGATTCACATATCTAGCTCAAGAGAACATGATCGGAGAATGCACTTGGAGCATAAGAGTGTGGAGCACGGTAGTATGCATATTAGGACACACCCTATGTGTTATTATGTATGCACAGAGCCGCAACCCGAATTTACCCATGGTATAATAAAGCTATTATCATTAACTTAGAGTGGGACATAACATCTCCGTGAGATGAAAACCTTGTAGCTCCATTTTTACAATTTCTTTTTTATTTTACATGTATTGAAGCAGTAACTTCTCTCAATGTACTCTGAACAGTTCAGGACTCTAGGAGAAGGACAATCTATTCAAAATATCTTCTGAATTTTCATAATTGTATGTTGGTTAATGGGAAAATGTGGCAGTTTCTTCCTGAATAGTTTATTGCTTTGGAGATGGAAGGTTTGTATAAGTTTATATATAAGATCCACATTCTATTTTATCAACATTTTTGTCTCAGTGTCCCATACTCCCACTATTGGTCATGTTGTTTTGTAGTAAGTTTTAGTTGATTCTGATGGGTTGTATAACAGTGGGTGGCCAATATAGAGCAGTTCGGTTGGTAAGCTGTTCTCAGATGAGCTGACTGAGAAGACTATGTTCAGTGACGAGGGTTTTCTCTGTTATTGCAGTGCTCATGCGTATCTTGGGGACTTGATTTACATCTGGAATCAAAGCAATTTTTTTAACCAGTGAGATGTGGTCTAATTCGACCATATTTGAATGATTTGAATTCCTTATCTTCATCATCTCCATCATAGCATGTTAGGAGGATCTCTCTCTCGCTCTGTCCCTAAGTAAACTTCCAATGTTGGTCTTGTAGTGGGCCAATAGCAAATCAAGTCCTCTCTGTAGTGGGCCAATAGCAAATCAAATCCTCTCTGTAGTGGGCCAATAGCAAATCAAGTCCTCTCTGTAGTGGGCCAATAGCAAATCAAGTCCTCTCTGTAGTGGGCCAATAGCAAATCAAGTCCTCTCTGTAGTGGGCCAATAGCAAATCAAGTCCTCTCTGTAGTTGGCCAATAGCAAACCAAAACCTCTCTGTAGTGGGCCAATAGCAAATCAAGTCCTCTCTGTAGTGGGCCAATAGCAAATCAAGTCCTCTCTGTAGTGGGCCAATAGCAAATCAAGTCCTCTCTGTAGTGGGCCAATAGCAAATCAAGTCCTCTCTGTAGTGGGCCAAAAGCAAACCAAATGATCTCTGTAGTGGGCCAAAAGCAAACCAAATCCTCTCTGTAGTGGGCCAAAAGCAAACCAAATTATCTCTGTAGTGGGCCAATAGCAAACCAAGTCCTCTCTGTAGTGGGACTAGATATTGACATCTGTGTTATGGACCAACAGTAACCTATGGTAAAATACTGTTAAATGTTGAATATTTCCAAACAAATTTAAGACACGCCTGAGATCTCTGGGAAATAAATCAGAAGAGGGCAGGATATTCCTCATCTGGCAACTTAGCGGTAGGGATAAGGAGAGAGGGATGAGGAGAAAGAGAGAGGTGGGTATTGAGAGAGGAGGTGTGCTATACTGTATGTGGGCAGTGCGGAAAAGAACAGGCCCAGGTTCTGGCAGATGGCAGATTTTTCTCTCTTCCTCGCTTTCTTGAGAAGAAAAGAAAACACACACACACATGCACAATCACACACGCTATGACACGTGTCATGTGTTCCAGACATACAGGCCATCTCAAAAACAAACATGCATGTGCACTGCCTACATCCATCCATATGTTTACAGTAGTCCATGCCAGCTGAGGAATGCTGACAGGCAGGTGGAGGGTTTGGTAATTGCGGCGTCAGTAGACAACATGGGGAATGTATGTTGTTCTCGCCAGAAGTCAACAGCGCACTCCACATGTACGCACTGTGTTGCTAAGCAAGAGAGATTCTGCCATGCTCAGTGTGTGTGTGTGTGGCACTGTGTGTGTGTGTGTGTTGCATGTGTGTGCACTCTGAAAAAAAAGAAAAAAAAAGGTGCCACCTAGAACCTAAAAAGGTTCTTTGGCTGTCCCCCAAGCAAAACCCTTTGAAGAACCCAGGTAGAGCTCTTTAAGGTTCCATGTATAACTATTTCCACGGTGTTCTACATGGAACCTGAAAGGGTTCTACCTGGAACCAAAAAGGGTTCTTCTATGGGGACAGCCAAATGAGCCTTTTTTTTCTAAGAGCGTGGGTATGTCCATAATCTGTGTGTGTTGCGTACGTGCGAGCATATAAGCGTGTGTGTGAGAATGTGTGCATTCTGCGTGCGTGAATGTTCACGTGGACAGTCTCATAATATTTGGCTCAGGGCTATTCTCATAGATGGAGGAAAGAAAACCGGAGAACGTGATGAGAGGGAGATGGAGAGAGAAAAGTTGCGGTTGTTGGTAGGCAGAGTGAAAGAGTGTGAGACTGAAGGGAATTCCTCTGAGAGTTGTGCATTGGGACAAGAGCCCCATTCTGCCACCATGTTTAAACTTTCAACAGGCACTTAAGAGGAACAGCACAGAAAATGCATATTTCTGAAAGAGGCTGCACACGGGCACTTGTGAAGAGAGAGTGCAATGATTTGTGTGTGTGTGAGTGTGTTTGTGTGTGAGGTGTGTAAAAGAGGAGAGTAGAGGGGGATGGTGGGAGGGGGTGGGGGGGGGGATGGGGGAGGGGGTGGGGGGGGGGGGGGGGGGATGCAGTCCAGGGCGTCTTAATGGAGGCGTTTTTGCTTCACTAATTTTAGGGGCCTTTTAACAGCATGGGCCTCTCTCCTCTCCTACTGTCTCTATCTCTCCCTCTCTCCTCAGTGCTTCGCTCGCTCTCCTCTCTCTTCTCTCTCCTTCGGTACCTACATCTCCAGTTAATTTAATGAAGGGTCGCCCGATTGCTTTTAGCATTAATATTCCAATACCAAGTGATGTAAATAATGAATGCTCTCTCTCTCTCTCTCTCTCTCTCTCTCTCTCTCTCTCTCTCTCTCTCTCTCGCTCTCTCTCTCTCTCTCTCTCTCTCTCTCTCTCTCTCTCTCGCTCTCTCGCTCTCTCGCTCTCTCGCTCTCTCGCTCTCTCGCTCTCTCGCTCTCTCGCTCTCTCTCTCTCTCTCTCGGATGATGTTGAGCCCCATCTGTCGTGTCTTTGGTGGCATTGAGCGCTCCCCCTGGACATGGAGGAGAAGATAGAGAGGGAGAAGCAAGAGAGAGCAGCAGAACAGCTTAAACAGAGCAATGTATGTTTGCATGTGTATGTTTCAGGACCCCTCACCGTTGTGTTGATAAACCCAAAAGATGGAAAGGGTCGATGGTTGGGATGTGTGTAAGTTGGTGTGTTGACATGCGCACACATGCCTGTGTGTGTGTGTGTATGTGTTTGTGTGCATGTGGCTGTGTTGCTTTTGACCCTTTTTGATGTAATAAAATATCCTTCTCTCGGATGTCATCACTGTGCGTCTGGGTGTGGGTTGGTTCGTCTGGACTGGTGGGGAAGGGATGCTCTCTGCAGACACTGAATGTTTGGGAGTGGAATATGACTGGGCTGTAGCTAGAAGTAGATGAAGAGATGGAGGGAGATCCGAGAAAGGGGGATGGGGAGATAGAGGTGGAGATAGAGACGGAGATACAGAGGTATTAGCTGTTGTCTGCTCTGCACACTGTCTGGTTTGGGCTGGAGGGCCCTTGCGAAATTGTAATGAGTTGAGCTAATTAATTTAGGCCTAGCCCATGCCAACAGATGGCTAAAGAGCCACGGCAGCCGCTGAGGGAGTTACTCCCTTCTCCCTCTCCTCTCCTCTCTCTCATCCTCTTTCTCACTGTCCCTCCATCCAGCAGTGCTTAGCCAGCCTACCTATCAACATTGTTTTGTGTGTGTGTGTGTCAGGTTGGGAGGTGGCCACCTTGAATGTATGTAATTGTTTAATAGGCTGAGCACACACATGGGTGCCCCAGGGGCCTGAACTCAGGGTCTGAAACGCACAGCAGATCGATCACATGCACAAACCTGGAACAAACACCATACACACACACACATACACACACACACTCACTCCACTTGTCAATACTGGTGGTAATGCACCACAGCTCTGATGTATGCATATCGATGAGCTTGGAGATGAGCTTGGAGAGTGTCCGTGCCTCTGTTATTGCATGTATGAGCTGATGTGTATATGCATTCAGGAGGGAGACAGTGAAAACTGTGCTTTCCAGGTATGTGTTAGTGTGTGTATCTGTTCTGGGCTGGGCTGAAGGGGGTGGGTAGGTGAGGGAAGAGCGAGAGAGTGCAGGAGGCAAGAATGATAGGGAAGAATGGGGTTTTGTATTAATGGCTACATTTGTCTGTGGCTGCGCTCGTTCGTGTAAACACCACTTCGACATCAGATTGCTCCCTCACCCTCCACCCCGCCCCACTACAAACCACTTAAACCCCCCCCGCCACAATATACACACACAGATACACACACACGCTACTCACACACTCTAACCACTCTGGTGTTTCTGCAACCAAAGCCATTTCTGAGGAGTAAAGCCATTTCTGAGGAGTCCCTTAGTACTTGAGCAGAGAAAACACATTAAACTTTAAAACAGGAGGGAGGGAGAGAGGGAGAGAGACAGGAACATCAAAGCACTGTCGCAGGCAGCGTCCCTCCTCAGCATGCCTCAAAGGGGTCACAGCCAGACGGATGAGGGAGGTGAGTGCGGCGAGAGATCTAAGTTGAGTGCTGGACTGAGGAGAGCTGACTAGGGAGACAGAGGGTCCAGGCTTCACCTGTATTTTCCTGGTCACCCTTTCACCAAGCATCTCTGGCTTGTCCTTGTGTCACATAATACAATATAGAGCCTCTGCTAAATGGCGTATTATTATCATCATATTTATGATATTGTTATATATTGTAACATCTCCCGTCTTTACTCCGTCCAATCTGCCCTCCTACCTCCCTACCACTCTATCAGAGATGGAGAGATGAAGAGATGGGGAAGAACTGACCCCATTAAGTCGACTGGGCGATTGTTCGGTCGATAGGCTGTCGGTCGACTGAGATTTCTTTAGTCGAGCAGTCGCAATTTTTGAAAATCTTTTTTTTTTATGGTGCACAAGACAAGTGTCTGATTTGCACCTGTCTCAGTGGTCTAATCCATTGCGGAGGCCATTGGGATGGCACAGTCCATCGCTCTAAGACGTGATACTGAAATTGTATGTGGTTATATTATGTTCAAAATAATGGTGCAACACTAATAAATCGATTGTTGTTTTAGAACACATGTGCTTTCTCCCACGTCGGAGACGGTTGCTGTCCGCGGTTCTGAAACAGTCTTCAGTGCGCCGTAGAATTGGCACCTTTCCCTACGTTGCTATGTACGTAATAGCAAAGTTAACCAGCATATTGGGAATGAGAACAATGCGGCGGAGGCAGCAGCAGCAGAGACGAGGAAACAGCCCTTGCCTTAGCCAAGAAAATTGAGGAGAGTGGAAACCACAACTTAATTAGGCCTATAATCAATAGCCTAACTGTGACCCACTGGCTCTATTCGTTCTTATGTAGCAAAATTTGAAAGTGTGTTTTTTATATTGGATAAAAGTAGAGACTCAGAGCTAGAAAATGGAATATCATACACTACAGCTGAGGAACAAGGG
Source organism: Salvelinus fontinalis (assembly GCF_029448725.1). Classification (NCBI taxonomy): domain Eukaryota; kingdom Metazoa; phylum Chordata; class Actinopteri; order Salmoniformes; family Salmonidae; genus Salvelinus; species Salvelinus fontinalis. The sequence continues at coordinate 10,021,482 of NC_074688.1, read as the reverse complement.
GAAAGTAATTCTGCTTTGAAAGTTGATCAACTTATAACCTCAGTTTTGAGAAAATGGACCTTGAATGTTTTGGTACCAACTGGATAGCTCTTCTTTGTCTACACCCATTCAGCATTGTTCACACTCTTTTCAGCTTTAGCCCCACCCATCTCTTTAACATAACTGTTAAATATGCCTGGCTTTATAAATCATGCATATACAGTACCAGTCAAAAGTTTGGACACACCTACTCATCCCAGGGTTCTTCTTAATTTTTACCATGTTCTACATAACACAAAAGCATTAAACGAATCAACATATATATTAGATTTGAGATTCTTCAAAGTAGTCACCCTTTGTCTTGACAGCTTTGCAAACTGTTGGCATTCTCTCAACCAGCTTCATGAGGTAGTCACCTGGAATGCATTTCAATTAACAGGTGTGCCTTGTTAAAAGTTTATTTGGTGGAATTTCCTTCTTAATGCATTTGAGCCAATCAGTTGTCACAGCACACGGTACAGCAGGGGTGGTATACAGAAGACGGCCCTATTTTGTAAAATACGAAGTCCATATCATGGCAAGAACAGCTCAAATAAGCAAAGAGAAATTGCAGGCCATCATTACTTTAAGGTCAGTCAATACGAAACATTTCAAGAACTTTGACAGTTTCTTCAAGTGCAGTCGCAAAAAACATCAATAGCTATGATGAAGCACTCACAAACTTTTACAGATGCACAATCGAGAGCATCCTGTCAGGCTGTATCACCGCCTGGTACGGCAACTGCTCCGCCCACAACCGTAAGGCTCTCCAGAGGGTAGTGAGGTCTGCATAACGCATCACCGGGGGCAAACTACCTGCCCTCCAGGACACCTACAACACCCGATGTCACAGGAAGGCCATAAAGATCATCAAGGACAACAACCACCCGAGCCACTGCCTGTTCACCCCGCTATCATCCAGAAGGCGAGGTCAGTACAGGTGCATGAAAGCAGGGACCGAGAGACTGAAAAACACCTTCTATCTCAAGGCCATCAGACTGTTAAACAGCCACCACTAACATTGAGTGGCTGCTGCCATACATGTAAAAAATGTATCACTAGCCACTTTAAACAATGCCACTTAATATAATGTTTACATACCCTACATTACTCATCTCATATGTATATACTGTACTCGATACCATCTAGTGCATCTTTCCTATGCCTTTCTGTACCATCACTCATGCATATATCTTTATGTACATATTCTTCATCCCTTTACACTTGTGTGTATAAGGTAGCTGTTGTGAAATTGTTAGGTTAGATTACTCGTTGGTTATTACTGCATTGTCGGAACTAGAAGCACAAGCATTCGCTACACTTGCATTAACATCTGCTAACCATGTGTATGTGACATTTTTTTTTTAATTTGATTTGAACTTGCTCTCATAAGGACCTCCACAGGAAAGGAAGACCCAGAGTTACCTCTGCTGCAGAGGATAAGTTCATTAGAGTTACCAGCCTCGGCAATTAACTGCACCTCAGATTGCACCTCACAGAGTTCAAGTAACAGACACATCTCAACATCAACTGTTCAGAGGAGACTGTGTGAATCTGGCCTTCATGGTCAAATTGTTGTAAAGAAACCACTACTAAAGGACACCAATAGACGGATGACCCAAAACACACCTCCAGGCTGTGTAAGGGCTATTTGACCAAGAAGGAGAGTGATGGAGTGCTGCATCAGATGACCTGGCCTCTACAATCACCTGACATGAACCCAATTAAGATGGTTTGGGATGAGTTGGAGTGCAGAGTGAAGGAAATGCATATGAGCATATGAGGGACCTCCTTCAAGACGGTTGGAAAAACATTCCAGGTGACTACCTCATGAAGCTGGTTGAGAGAATGCAAAGCTGTCATTAAGGTAAAGGGTGGCTACTTTGAACAATCAAAAATATACATATATTTTGATTTGTTTAACACTTTTATGCTTACTACATGATTCCATATGTGCTATTCATAGTTTTGATGTCTTCCCTATTATTATACAATGTAGAAAATATTACAAATAAAGAAAAACCCTTGAATTAGTAGAGGTGTCCAAACTTTTGACTAGTACTACATCTACAGAAATAAGACAGATCCTGCTTCTTTTGCCTGTCTGCGTGTTTTTTTTTTTTAAATAGCCCACTGATTCTGTGAGCACCAAACGTCACGCAATGGAAAAATGTTGGATGAAGCAATTTCACATATTTGGCTGTTTTTAATGTTTGCGGTGCTGTAATTAAAGCTTTACTGTAAAGGCAGTCATTGTTGTTCTCCCCCTTAGACGAGGAGGAGCATGGATAGGACCAAGATGCGGATTGAGGGAAATAAGCCATCTTTTAATGAAAAACAGCAAACAAGACACTACAAACTACAAAACAACAAACGTGACTAACCTTCAACTGTCCTGTGAGGACACAGGAACAAACACCCACAAAACACCAGTGAAACCCTGGCTGCCTTTGTATGACTCTCAATTAGAGACAAACAATACACACCTGTCTCTAATTGAGAATCATACCAGGCCGAACACAAAACCCCACATAGAAATACAAACATAGACAAACCCACCCAACTCACGCCCTGACCAACTAAAATGAATACAAAACAAAGGAAAACAGGTCAGGAACGTGACAGAACCCCCCCCTTAAGGTGCGAACTCCGGGCGCACCAGCACAAAGTCTAGGGGAGGGTCTGGGTGGGCGTCTGTCCACGGTGGCGGCTCTGGCGGTGGACGAGGTCCCCACCCCACCATAATCAATCCCCGCTTCTTTATCCCCCTCCCAATGACCACCCTCCCACTAACCCCACCTAAATGAAGGGGCAGCACCGGGATAAGGGGCAGCACCGGGACAAGGGGCAGCACCGGGACAAGGGACAGCACCGGGACAAGGGGCAGCACCGGGACAAGGGGCAGCACCGGGACAAGGGGCAGCACCGGGACAAGGGGCAGCACCGGGACAAGGGGCAGCACCGGGACAAGGGGCAGCACCGGGATAAGGGGCGGCAGGTCCTGGCTGAGGGACTCCGGCAGGTCCTGGCTGAGGGACTCCGGCAGGTCCGGGCTGAGTGGCAGCTCCGGACTGTAGGGCAGCTCCGGACTGTAGGGCAGCTCCGGACTGTAGGGCAGCTCCGGACTGGCGGGCAGCTCCTGACTGGCGGGCAGCTCCTGACTGGCGGGCGTCTCTGGCAACTCCTGACTGGCGGGCGTCTCTGGCAGCTCCTGACTGGCGGGCGTCTCTGGCAGCTCCTGACTGGCGGGCGTCTCTGGCAGCTCCTGACTGGCGGGCGTCTCTGGCAGCTCCTGACTGGCGGGCGTCTCTGGCGGCTCCTGACTGGCGGGCGTCTCTGGCGGCTCCTGACTGGCGGGCGTCTCTGGCGGCTCCTGACTGGCGGGCGTCTCTGGCGGCTCCTGACTGGCGGGCGTCTCTGGCGGCTCCTGACTGACGGACGGCTCTAGCGGCTCCTGACTGACGGGCGGCTCTAATGGCTCGTGGCAGACGGCTGACTCAGATGGCGCTGGGCAGACAGATGGCTCAGACGGCGCTGGGCAGACAGATGGCTCAGACGGCGCTGGGCAGACAGATGGCTCAGACGGCGCTGGGCAGACAGATGGCTCAGACGGCGCTGGGCAGACAGATGGCTCAGACGGCGCTGGGCAGACAGATGGCTCAGACGGCGCTGGGCAGACAGATGGCTCAGACGGCGCTGGGCAGACAGATGGCTCAGACGGAGCTGGGCAGACGGGCCGTTCAGGCACCGCTGGGCAGACGGCAGACTCTGGCCGGCTGAGACGCACTATAGGCCTGGTGCGTGGTACCGGAACCGGAGGTACCGGGCTGAGGGCACGCACCTCAGGGCGAGTGCGGGGAACAGGAACAGGGCACACTGGACTCTCGTGGCGCACTCTAGGCCTGGTGCGTGGTACCGGAACTGGAGGTACCGGGCTGAGGGCACGCACCTCAGGACGAGTGCGGGGAGAAGGAACAGTGCGTCCAGGGCTCTGTAGACGCACAGGAGGCTTGGTGCGTGGTGCCGGAACTGGAGGCACCGGGCTGGAGACACGCACCATAGGGAGAGTACGTGGAAGAGGAACAGGGCTCTGGAGATGCACTGGAAGCCTGGTGCGTGGTGTAGGCACTGGTGGTACTGAGCTGGGGTGGGAAGGTGGCGCCGGATATACCGGACCGTGAAGGAGGACACGTGCTCTTGAGCACCGAGCCTCCCCAACCTTACCAGGTTGAATGGACCCCGTAGCCCTGCCAGTGCGGCGAGGTGGAATAGCCCGCACTGGGCTATTCAGGCGAACCGGGGACACCACCTGTAAGGCTGGTGCCATGTACGCCGGCCCGAGGAGACGTACTGGAGGCCAGATACGTTGGGCCGGCTTCATGGCATCCGGCTCGATGCCCAACCTAGCCCTCCCAGTGCGGCAAGGTGGAATAGCCCGCACTGGGCTAAGCACGCGTACTGGGGACACCGTGCGCTTCACCGCATAACACGGTGTCTGACCAGTACGACGCCCTCTTACTCCACGGCAAGCCCGGGGAGTTGGCTCAGGTATCCAACCCGGCTTCGCCACACCCCCCTTTAGCCCCCCCCCAAGAAATTCTTGGGTGAGCCTCTCGGGCTTCCAGCCTCTCATACGTGCTGCCTCCTCAATCCACCGCTCCTGGGCTGTGGCTGCCTTCTTCACCTCCCGAGAGCGGCGATTCTCTCCAACCCTTCCCCAGGGTCCCTTTCCGTCCATGATCTCCCAAGACCATTCCTCCTGTGTCCAGTGCCTTAGTTCTTTTTCTCTCTCCTCAATCCGCTTGGTCCTGTTGTGGTGGGTGTTTCTGTAAAGGCAGTCATTGTTGTTCTCCCCCTTAGACGAGGAGGAGCATGGATAGGACCAAGATGCGGATTGAGGGAAATAAGCCATCTTTTAATGAAAAACAGCAAACAAGACACTACAAACTACAAAACAACAAACGTGACTAACCTTCAACTGTCCTGTGAGGACACAGGAACAAACACCCACAAAACACCAGTGAAACCCTGGCTGCCTTTGTATGACTCTCAATTAGAGACAAACAATACACACCTGTCTCTAATTGAGAATCATACCAGGCCGAACACAAAACCCCACATAGAAATACAAACATAGACAAACCCACCCAACTCACGCCCTGACCAACTAAAATGAATACAAAACAAAGGAAAACAGGTCAGGAACGTGACATTTACAATGTTTTTTCCCTTAGAACAGGCTGGTATATTTGAATTAGTGTTGTTTACACTGTTGCAAACGAGCAGCAAAATGTTATTGTTATGTAAAAGCACCTGTTTGTCACATTTAATATAAACACGGTGTACCCTCGTTTCTCTTGATCTCCTTATTGTTATTATTACAATTATTATCAAATCAAATCAATGTTCATTGGTCACATGCACATGGTTAGGGTATGTTATTGCGAGTGTAGCGAAATGCTTGAGCTTCTAGTTCCGACAGTGCGGCAATATCTAAAAAGTAATCTGACAATTCCACGACAACGACCTAATATGCACAAATCTAAGTACAGGAATAGAATAAGAGTATATAAATATAAATATATGAATGAGCAATGACAGAGCGGCATAGGCGAGATAAAATATATGGTATAAAATACAGTATATACACTACCGTTCCAAAGTTTGGGGTCACTCAGAAATGTCCTTGTTTTTGAAAGAAAAGCTAAAAAAAAATTGTCCGTTAAAATAACATCAAATTTATCAGTCATAAGGCGACTCTGGGATGCTGGCCTTCTAAGCAGCATTCCTCTGTCCAGTGTCTGTGTTATTTTGCCCGTCTTAATCTTTCCTTTTTATTGGCCAGTCTGAGATATGGCTTTTTCTTTGCAAATCTGCCTAGAAGGCCAGCATCCCGGAGTCGACTCTTCACTGTTGACGTTGAGACTGGGCCTCCCACTCCTCTTTCTATTTGGTTAGAGCCAGCTTGCGCTGTTCTGTGAAGGGAGTTGTATACAGCGTTGTACGAGATCTTCAGTTTCTTGGCAATTTCTCGCATGGAATAGCCTTCATTTCTCAGAACAACAATAGACTGAGTTTCAGAAGAAAGGTCTTTGTTTCTGTCCATTTTGAGCCTGTAGTCGAACCCACAAATGCTGATGCTCCAGACACTCAATTAGTCTAAAAAAGGACAGTTTTTGTTGCTTCTTTAATCAGAACAACAGTTTTCAGCTGTGTTAACATAATTGCAAAAGGGTTAACTAATGACCAATTAGCCTTTTAAAATTAATTTTAAACTTGGCTTAGCTAACACAACGTGCCATTGGAACACAGGAGTGATGGTTGCTGATAATGGGCCTCTTTACGCCTATGTAGATATTCCATTCAAAATCAGCCATTTCCAGCTACTATAGTCATTTACAACATTAATTAACAATGTGTCACGCCCTGACCTTAGAGAGCCGTTTTATTTCTCTATTTGGTGAGGTCAGGGTGTGATTAGGGTGGGCATTCTATGTTTCCTATTTCTTTGTTTTTGGCCGAGTGTTGTTCCCATTTAAGAGGCAGCTGTCTATCGTTGTCTCTGATAGGGAATCATACTTAGGTAGCCTTTTTCCCACCTGGGTTTTGTGGGTAGTTATTTTCTGTTTAGTCTCTGTTACCTGACAGAACTGTTCGCTTTCATTTTGTTACTTTGTTTGTGTGTTTTTTGATAATAAATATCATCATGAACACTTTTCACGCTGCGCTTTGATCCACTCCTTCCGTCGACAGGCGTTACACAATGTCTACACTGTATTTCTGATTAATTTGATGTACTGCGGTTGTGGGCGGTGCAGTTGACGTACCAGGCGGTGATACAGCCCGACAGGATGCTCTCAATTGTGCATCTGTAAAAGTTTGTGAGGTTTTAAGGTGATAAGACACATTTCTTTAGCCTCCTAAGGTTGAAGAGGCGCTGTTGCGCCTTATTCACCAAACTGTCTGTGTGGTGTACGCTGAGCAACTTAAAACTTTCCACCTTCTCCACTATTGTCCCGTCGATGTGGATAGGGGGGTGCTCCCTCTGCTGTTTCCTGAAGTCCACGATCATCTCCTTTGTTTTGTTGACGTTGAGTGAGAGGTTGTTTTCCTGACACTACACTCTGAGAGCCCTCACCTCCTCCCTATTAGCTGTCTCGTCGTTGTTGGTAATCAAGCCTACTACTGTTGGCCCGTCTGCAAACTTGAGGATTGAGTTGGAGGCGTGCATGGCCACGCAGTCATGGGTGAACAGGGTGTACAGGAGGGGGCTGAGCACGCACCCTTGTGGGGCCCCAGTGTTGAGGATCAGCGAAGTGGAGATGTTGTTTCCTACCTTTACCACCTGGGAGCGGCCTGTCAAGAAGTCCAGGACACATTTGCACAAGGCAGGGTTGAGACCCAGGGTCTCCAGCTTAAAGATGAGCTTGGAAGGTGCTATGGTGTTGAATGCCGAGCTGTAGTCAATGAATAGCATTCTTACATAGGTATTCCTCTTGTCCAGATGGGATAAGGCAGTGTGCAGTGTGGTGGAGATTGCATCGTCTGTGGACCTATTGGGGCGGTAAGCAAATTGAAGTGGGTCTAGGGTGACAGGTAAGGTGGAGGTGATATGATGGTTGACTAGTCTCTCAAAGCACTTCATGATGACAGAAGTAAGTGCTACGGGACGATAGTCATTTCGTTCAGTTTCCTTTGCATTCTTGGGTACAGGAACAATGGTGGCCATCTTGAAGCATGTGGGGTCAGCAGACTGGGATAGGGAGAGATGGCGTCGGAGGGTAGAGCTGCTGTCTTATCGGCTCTTAACCAACCATGCTATTTTGTTTGTTTTTTCGCGTTGTTCGTAACTTGTTTTGTACATAATGTTGCTGCTACCGTCTCTTATGACCGAAAAGAGCTTCCGGACATCAGAACTGGGATTACTTACCTCAAATTGGATGAGGAGTTCTTCTTCAGTGAGTCGAACGTGAGGCATATACTACAGACACCCGACCAGGCCCAGATCCCCATGATTTGCTGGAAAAAGGAAGCATAGGTTTCGCAGAAAGAAATAGGGATGCCTTATGAGGATCAGGTGACAAGTGGCTAGCCTACCCTTGCCTTCCGTTCTGCTAGCTAATGTTCAATCGCTGGAAAATAAATGGGACAAACTGAAAGCACGTATATCCTACCAACTGGACATTCAAAACTCTAATATCTTATGTTTCACAGATTCGTGGCTGAACGACGACATTAAGAACATACAGCTGGCGGGTTATACACTCTATCGGCAGGACAGAACAGCAGCCTTTGGTAAGACATGGGGCGGGGGCCTATGCATATTTGTAAACAATAGCTGGTGCATGATATCTAAGGAAATATCAAGGTTTTACTCCCCTGAGGTATAGTATCTCATGATAAGCTGTAGACCACACTATCTACCTAGAGAGTTTTCAACTGTATTTTCTGAAGCTGTCTACATACAACCACAGACCGAGGCTGGCACTAAAACCACACTCAATAAGCTGTATTCCACCATAAACAAACATGAAAACGGTCATCCAGAGGCTGAGCTCCTAGTGACTGCGGACTTTAATGCAGGGAAACTTAAATCAGTTTTACCTAATTTCTATCAGCATGTTAAATGTCCTACCAGAGGGGAAAAAATTATAGACCACTTTTACTCCACACAGAGACGCGTAGAAAGCTCTCCCTCGCACTCCATTTTGGCAAATTTAACGATAACTCTATCCTCCTGATTCCTGCTTACAAGCAAAAATTAAAGCAGGAAGCACCAGTGACTCGGTCTTTAAAAAAGTGGTCAGATGAAACAGATAATAAACTACAGGACTGTTTTGCTAGCACAGACTGGAATACGTTCCGGGATTCTTCTGATGGCATTGGGGAGTTCACCACATCTTTCACTGGCTTTATCAATAAGTGCATCGAGGATGTCGTCCCCACAGTGACTGTCCGTACATACCCCAACCAGAAGCCATGGATTACAGGCAACATTCGCACTGAGCTAAAGGGTAAAGCTGCCACCATCAAGGAGCGGGACTCTAACCCGGAAGCTTATAAGAAATCCTGCTATGCCCTAACCATGAAACAGGCAAAGTGTAAATACAGGACTAAGATCGACTCGTACCACACCGGCTCCGACGCTCATCGGATGTGGCAGGGCTCGCAAATTATTACAGACTACAAAGGGAAGCACAGCTGAGAGCTGCCTAGTGACACGAGTCTACCAGATGAGCTAAATAACTATAATGCTCGCTTCGAGGCAAGTAACACTGAAACATGCATGAGAGGATCAGCTGTTCCGTACAACTGTGTGATCACCCTCTCCGCAGCCGATGTGAGTAAGACCTTTAAACAGGTCAACATTCACAAGTCCGCTGGGCCAGTCGGATTACCAGGACGTGTACCCATAGCATGTGCTTACCAACTAGCAAGTGTCTTCACTGACATTTTCAACCTCTCCCTGTCTGAGTCTGTAATACCAACATGTTTCAAGCAAACCACCATAGTCCCTGTGCCCAAGAACACTAAGATAACCTGCCTAAATGACTACCGACCCGTAGCACTCACGTTTGTAGCCATGAAGTACTTTGAAAGGCTGGTCATGGCACACATCAACACCATTATCCCAGAAACCCTAGACCCACATTAATTTCCATACCGCACCAACAGATCCACAGATGCAATCTCTATTGCACTCCACACTGCCCTTTCCCACCTGGAACACCTATGTGAGAATGCTATTAATTGACTACAGCTCAGCGTTCACCATAGTGCCCTCAAAGCTCATCACTAAGCTAAGGACCCTGGGACTAAACACCTCCCTCTGCAACTGGATCCTGGACTTCCTGATGGGCTGCCCCCAGGTGGTAAGGGTAGGGAACAACACATCCTCCACGCTGATCCTCAACATGGGGGCCCCTCAGGGGTGCGTGCTTAGACCCCTCCTGTACTCCCTGTTCACTCATGACTGAATGGCCAGGCACGACTCCAACATCATCATGAAGATTGCTAATGACACAACAGTGGTAGGCCTGATCACCGACAACGATGAGACAGCCTATAGGGAGGAGGTCAGAGACCTGATCGTGGGGTGCAAGGACAACAACCTCTCGCTCAACGTAATCAAGATGAAGGAGATGATTGTGGACTACAGGAAAAGATGGACCGAGCACGCCCACATTCTTATCGACGGGGCTGTAGTGGAGCAGGTTGAGAGCTTCAAGTTCCTTGGCGTCCACATCACCAACAAACTAACATGGTCCAAACACACCAAGACAGTTGTGAAGAGGGCACGACAAAACCTATTCCCCCTCAGGAGACTGAAAATATTTGGCATGGGTCCTCAGATCCACAAAGGGTTTTACAGCTGTTCCATCGAGAGCATCTTGACGGGTTGCATCACCTCCGACCACAAGGCACAACAGAGGGTAGTGCGTACGTTCCAGTACATCACAGCGGCCAAGCTTCCTGTCATCCAGGACCTCTATATCAGGCAGTGTCATAGGAAGGCCCTAAAAATTGTTTAAAACTCCAGTCACCCTAGTCATAGACTGTTCTCTCTGCTACAGCACGGCAAGCGGTACCGGAGCACCTAGTCTAGGTCCAAGAGGTTTCTAAACAGCTTCTACCCCCAAGCCATAAGACTCCTGAACAGGTAATCAAATGGCTACCCAGACTATTTGCATTACCCACCCCCTCCCCCCTACAATGCTGCTACTCTCTGTTATTATCTATGCATAGCCACTTTAATAGCTCTACCTACATGTACATAATTACCTCAATTACCTCGACACCGGTGCCCCCGCACATTGACACATTGACTCTGTACCGGTATCCCCCGCATATAGGCCCGCTATTGTTATTTACTTTAATTATTTGTTATTCTTATATCTTGCTTTTTTTTGTTGATTTCCTTAAAACTGCATTTTTGGTTAAAATCTCTTAAGGATTGGCCCCTTTTTTTAAATTTTCGCCTGAAATTACATACCCAAATCTAACTGCCTGTAGCTCAGGCATTGAAGCAAGGATATGCATTTTCTTGGTACCATTTGAAAGGAAACACTTTGTCATTTGTGGAAATGAGAAAGGAATGTAGGAGAATACAACACATTAGATCTGGTAAAAGATAATACAAAGAAAGAACCAATTTTCTTTTTGTACTATCATCTTTGAAATGCAAGAGAATGGCCATAATGTATTATTCCAGCCCAGGTGCAATTTCGATTTTGGCCACTAGATGGCATCAGTGTAGGTTCACAGTTTTAGACTGATCCAATGAACCATTGCATTTCTGTTAATGTTTGTGTCATGTCTGCCCAAAAAATGCCTAATTTGTTTCTTTATAACTTTTCATGTTCAAAACGGTGGACTCTCCTCAAACAATAGCATGGTATTCTTTCACTGTAATAGCTACTGCAAATTGGACAGTGCAGTTAGATTAACAAGAATTGAAGCTTTCTGCCAATATCAGATATGTCTATGTCCTAGGAAATATTCTTGTTACTTACAACCTCATGCTAATCGCATTAGCCTACGTTAGCTCAACCGTCCCGCAAGGGACCCACCAATCCTGAAGATTAAGGGCTTGTAAGTAAGCATTTCACTGTAAGGTGAAGCCCACAGTCCATGGTAGCGGGCCGCGTCACTGTATTATCCTCAAAGCGGGCAAAGAAGGTGTTACGATCATCATTCTAATAATAAGTAATGTCGTTCTCATTAGTAGGCTTTGAATAGGAGCGTTGCATAATAGCGATCGAGCTGTAGGCCTCAAAGCACGTCCTGTTTAGTCTTATTACCATAACTTTCTTAGGCCTATATTTCAATATATAGGCTATTGTATCTATCAATCAATCATTGTCATGCCATTACACAGCATTCGAGACATTCATGCTTTGAAATGCAATCAAGCTTTTTAGCTTTAAAATGAAATGACAAAGAGATCTTTGAATAATTTGCCTAAACAATAAATGAACCGCAATTCATGAATGCATGCAACTGTTTTTAGTCTGCTGTAATGAAGGCTTTCTATATTTATTTATTTTTAATTGGAAGAGACTCTCTGGTGAATGTATTTATTTAGTGTTGTTTACACTGTTCAATATGGTCTGAAAAGGATCATTTGGCAGACATAATACTCACGTAACACTTGCTCCTATGTCCTCCCTTTTCTGGATCTCCAGTAGCTTCCCCAACTAAGTCAAATGTCTTCCTCAGATCTGACTTCCCCTTTCCCTCCTGAGCAACCAGTAAACATTCGCCCGTTTCGAGTTTCTTTTTCACATCCTCCGCATCCATGTTGCTGTCACGTGTTACAGTGTTTGGAGTTTGTTATGACCAATGTATTATTATGATTGTGATAGGCTATAGGTCAGGCTCTATTGGTCACATGCATGAGACCCTTACATGTTTCACGCAAAGAGAGCAAGGGTTGAGGGAATAGGACATGTTTTTCCGAAACACATGAGGGATTTCGGGGAACAGAACTTTTCAGTCAGAAACAAGTAAGAAACTAAATGGCTGCAATGATGTTGCAGCTTCAGCATGGACAGCGCAATAAACACTTGGAGTGTTGTGGTGCCTTTTCGCTGCTGTAGGCACTCGCCGTCACACAGGCACTCGGCGTCATTTTTTTTTAACACAGTGTGACCATGGGGCTCTTTTTGAGTCATTTGTGTGTCTTAATTATTGAATCAAACAGAGTGGCCTTAAAGCAACAGACAAGCTCAGTGCGTACAGTTGATTTTATTCAAACACATAGGGTGTGTCAGTCTATATATGGAAAAATGAGTTTAAAACATTTCGACCAATCGATTGGTGGAAAGAACAGGACGACTCTCGGTCAACCAAGATTTATCTGGGTCGGGGACAGCCCTAGGAAGAAGAAAAGGTGGAAGAGGATAGTAGTGGCAGAGTGAGAGAGAAAGATGGGGAGCTGGCAAAGATTTAGTACTTTGCCGTGTGTGTGTGTGTGTGTGTGTGTGTGTGTGTGTGCGTGTGCGTGTGCGTGTGCGTGTGCGTGTGCGTGTGCGTGTGCGCGTGTGCGTGCGTCCGAGACACAATAGTGGTAATTATCTTGGCCGTGGAGGGCGCAGAGGGGTGGGGTGTGTGGGGGAGAGAAAGGGAGGGAGAAATGGAGAGAGAGAGGGGGAGAGGGGAAGTGAGGGCCAGTCAAACAGTAATATAATCACAGGCCTTTGTGTGCGAGGGAGCAGAGGGCAACTCAGTGTCAGCTGTTATTGAGTGTTTATTCCCTAACACCCTGCCCCCGAGCGCACACACACACAAGCACGCACAAACACACACACACACACACACACACACACACACACACACACACACACACACACACACACACACACACACACACACACACACACACACACACACTGACACATTCACAAACATATATACACACACACACACACAAAAGCACATGTATTCACACCTACACAGACAGTTTGACAGGTTTTCTAATGCCAAACAAGCCAGATCTCCGTGGTAAATGGTGTTAGCGTCCCAGTGGTGTCATAACTACAGGTAATACTAGCTAGTTAATCCATTTCCCCTCTCATTGAGGTTTCCTATGGAAACCAATGTCTCAACATGTACTGTAACATCCCATTGAACACACAACAGCTTTGCCTCTAGATAGCACTACTGAACAGTGCATGTAAGATGTGCGTAAGGGAATAGAAAAGACAGGTTGGCAGAGAGAACAGAGAGACAAAGAAATAGATAAGCGACCCTAGCTGTTTGAGTACACATTATGGCAGAGATATTAGGAGAAACCAAAGAACAGGGTTGAAGTCACGATCAGGCGAGCGACCTAAGCAGTGTAACTTTATGAGAGAGAGAACAGGAGAGAGAGAATAAAGGAGAGCGGAGAGAGGGTTAAACACCCGGGGTGTGTTGAGGCTAGCTCTGGCCTCATCAATAATTCCACACCTTGGACTTGATCCCTAAACCCTGAGGACTTTATTCTATTGACTACTGAGTGGGGGAAACCACCAGATCTAATTTGGGCTTGACATCTGGGATGCTACAGCCCTCTCTCATTCATCCCCCCTTCATTTCTCTACCCCCCCTCACCCATCTCTGTTTCTTTCTCTTTATACCCCATCTCTCTCTTTCTACCCTCGCTCTCACAAGCTCTCTCTCTCTCTCTCTCCTCTATAGGGAAGGCTTAGTCCCTACATGTCCTCAATGATAAATAAATGTTTCGCTTTGTCTCGTCATCAATTATGCAGACCTACTTTGAGTGCTGCTGTGGGGGCTTCCATTCTATCTCTGTCTTTGGCTGATGCTCTCGTTCTCTCCATCTCCTGCTCCCTCCATCTCTCCATCCCTCTTACTCCGATAAAGGGGCAGATGCGGCGAGAAACAGAGGAAAGCACTCAGAGCTGACAATACTACTTCTGACCCTACCTGTGGCTCAGAGAGTGAGGTGCTGCGCTTTATGGACGTAACAGGAGAGATGGAGGGATGAGAGAGAGATAGAGGAAGAGAAAGTAGAATGTGTTGATATGGGGAGGGATTTGTTGCCAGGTCATCTGGTTGCCAGGTAATCTCGTTTGCCCTGCCTGTTGTCTTCGGGCTCTCCTTTTTTCTCGTTTTCTTAATCTCCCCTTGTCTCAATACATTTTGTTCCTTCTTACTCCTTTGAGCTGGCATGTTTGCGTCTTTTGAGTTGCCATGATATAACGTTGCCAAACACTAATTGTTACATGATATTCTATCCTGACATGGTGGTAAAGCGTGAAGAAGATTTGAAAGAAGGGAGTGGGAGGAAGAAGATGAGAGAGAGAGAGAGAGAAAACTAGAGAGAGATAGAGAGGGCCTCGGAGTCACTGTCGTCATAACAACAACTGGGCAACTCGGATCCCCATCGCCACGGCAGTATTTAGTCTAGAGGCTGTGTTGTGTTGACCCTTTTGATTGGCATGTCGACACAGTCGGGTCTTTCACCACTAGACCACAACAAGGATGGGACATCACATTGACCGAGAGAACAGAGGAGAGAAGAAAAGAGGGAACTGATGAGATATGATGAGTGGAGAGAGTGATGGAGAGGCAGGGAGAGAGATAGAGGGAGAGGGGGTGGGGGGAGGGAGAGAGAGGTGACCTCGAAGGGCAGGGCAGGGTGATTGACAGTAATCAGTTTATAGCACACTGACTGCAGAGCACTGCTCTACTCTGCACTCTACTGTCTGGGACAGAATCTCCATCACGACGTGTGTGTGTGTGTGTGTGTGTATGCATGTTGGTGTGTGTGTCTCTGTCTCTGTGTCCGTGTTTCACATGTCTGTGTGTGCATGCAAAGTGCATGACTTCATGTATTATGACAGCATAAATGCCTCTGAGTGTGTGTTAGCATTTGGCGTGTGTGGGTCTGAGTGTGTGTGTAATGTAATTTGTAGGGTATGCTGTGTGTCATGGTCGAGGATGAGTGTTCCACTAGAGGGTGTGTCCCCCCATAAGTCTCTGCTCTCCACTGTCTCACTGTCAGTCATGGAGACACTGGGAGACACTGATGCCACATCACTCTGACATATAGCTGGCCGACTGTCTTTTTCTCTTACCGGCTCTGCGAAGACGTGTGTGTCCGTGCGTGTGTCCGTGCGTGTGTGCGTGCGTGCGTGCGTGCGTGCGTGCGTGTGTGCGTGTGTGTTGTGTGTGTGTGTGTGTGTGTGTGTGTGTGTGTGTGTGTGTGTGTGTGTGTGTGTGTGTGTGTGTGTGTGTGTGTGTGTGTGTGTGTGTGTGTTTGCCTGATTCTGGGGATGCTCTTGTTGTACAGTCACATCAAATAAACCACGGAACCCACTCTGGCCTGCAGCCCATTCCTTCCCACTCTATTACTTCATCCCTCACTCCCCCTCTCACTCCCCCTCTCACTCCCCCTCTCATTCCCCCTCTCATTCCCCCTCCCATTCCCCCTCTCATTCCCCCTCTCACTCCGCCTCTCATTCCCCCTCTCATTCCCCCTCTCACTCCCCCTCTCATTCCCCCTCTCATTCCCCCTCTCATTCCCCCTCTCACTCCCCCTCTCATTCCCCCTCTTCTCCCCTCCTCTGTTTTGGCCCTCTGGGGCTGTGTGGTTCTGTGCACTCCTGTAGGGTGGATTGGGTGTAGGTGGCTTGTAGGGGTGAGTTTGGGTCAGAACATTGGTGACATGTGCCTGGTTCTGAAGTGTGTCACATGGCTGCCTGACTGACTAATAGGGATGTGAAGGCAGCTCTGATGCCCTGTGTCAACCCCTAAACAGCAGAGGTTAGAGGGCACTGGCGACTGGCGAGGGACCTTTCCGTCCAGGGCTAAGATGGGCTGAAGTATATATCAACATGTATATAGCATGGACATGCGCACACACACACACACACACACACACACACACACACACACACACACACACACACACACACACACACACACACACACACACACACACACACACACACACACACACACAGTGAGTCAGTCATTCAGCAGTGTTCTGCCAGCTCTCCTTGTAATCCCTCAGACAAATTACAACATCTCCTCCTCCCTCCTCCTCCTCCCTCCTCCTCCTCCCTCTCTTTCCTCGCTCCCTCTTCCCTTCCAGCTGCAGTTGGATTTGGATAAAGACGGCTTTTCCTTTTCTCCTCTATTCTTCCTTCGTTTGGCTAAAGAGGGATTTTCCCGGGGAGATGACACTCACACTCTGCAGCGGAGGGAAATCGCATTTAAGGAAAAAGGTCTTCAGTGGCGTCCCCTCCCTCTCTCCCCCCCATCCACAGCCATCCATCCCTCTACCCCTCCTTCCCTGTCTCAGTGCTTCAAGCGAAAAGAGATTGAGAGTGTAATCCTGTTCTGTGATGGTGGGTCAGAGAGACAGAAAAAGACATCGCCAGGGGTCAATACCATCTCTCCCCCGCCCACCTTTCTCTCTTTCTCACTCCCCTTCATCTCTTTCTCTTTCTCACTCCTCTTTCCGCCCCTCTCCTCACTAAGTAGCCTAGTGGTTAGAGAATTGGGCCGGTAACCGAAAGGTTGCTAGATTGAATCCCCGAGCTGACAAGGTAAAAATTGTCGTTCTGCCCCTGAACAAGGCACTGTTCGTACGCCGTCATTGTAAATAAGAATTTGTTCTCAACTGACTTGCCTAGTTAAATAAAGGTTAAATACATTTTTTAATAATAAATAGAATATCCCCTTTCTCCTTTCCATGTTCTTCCCATCCTCTCCCTCCCTTCCTCTTTCTCTGTGGTTTTCTGACCCTCTCAAACACCAAGCAGGTCAGGGGCTTTAGCAGTCGTGAGGTTAAGCCCTGCGGGACTGTGAAGGCCTTGTGTGTGTGTGTGTGTGTGTGTGTGTGTGTGTGTGTGTGTGTGTGTGTGTGTGTGTGTGTGTGTGTGTGTGTGTGTGTGTGTGTGTGTGTGTGTGTGTGTGTGTGTGTGTGTGTGTGTGTGAACAGAGTGAACCTAGAGAGTAGTCAGGGATCCTAGCCTCTATATATCCTCTTCTATCATCTCCTGGTTTATTATAGTGTATGTGAATGACTAGCAGAGTACCCCTATTATGATTATCCTGGTACCTGACATGGGTTTATTAGAAATGAAACCATCTGCATGTAGACAAAAGTGCAATGATTAAAGACAAAAGTCTCTGGTAATCTCAATGCTTCCAACAATTGAATGGCTCTTTTCACCAATGACTTTAGTCATGGTATAAGTAGATCCGTTCAATTATTTGAAGCATCAAGATTGCCTGTGTGCTGGTGTTGATTTTCTTATTACGTTAAATGGATTTCACATGAACCGTTCAGTCCTTTGAGCCATTCACAATGTCGAACCGTTGGAACTGAGCCTGAAAATAGGTGCAGACGATGGGGAGAGGGACTGATATCGAGAGGAAAGAGAGAGCGTGAAGGATAGAGATGTGTGTACGTGCAAGTGTGCGCTTGGGTGTGTGTTTGTGTATGAGTGTGTGGGGGGGGGGGGGGGGGGGGGGGGTATTTAACCCAGAACCCCAGACAAGACACCAATCAATAATTCAACAGGGAAGCCATGATACTCAGTCTGCCTCTGAACCACACACACACACACACACACACACACACACACACACACACACACACACATAGATATACCAGCCAGGTCGCTCAAGATTCACTTCGAAATTGGACGTCAATCCGTCCCAGGGACGTCGGGAGATGCGTAAAAAAAAAAAATTAAAAACAAGGGCCAACGTTGAGCGCTATTAGCATCAAGTAGAATTGGGTTTTGCTAGGGCCGCGAGCTCCGGCTCCGAGGGTCGCGTGTTCACTAGTTCAATTCTTTACCCTATCCCAAACTTTAACTCTTGAATGCCTAAACTTAACCGTGTGTCAGGACCCGGTGCAAGAAACAGTCACTAATAATCGTCAGAACCCAGAAGATGAGGCAGACACAGCAGTACTAGAGATGGTGGTTTAATAAAAGAACAAAATCTTCAGGCAAAGAAACTAAATCCACAATGTCCAAAAAGAAAGCCAAGAGGCACAAAGTGGAAATCCTCCAAAATACAAAAGAAACTCCACAAAGTGGTAAAAAACAGCAGGGAAAAACAAACCTCAAAAGACTACTCAAATAATACAGAAGAACTAAACCAGAGAACCTCTGGAAAATCCAACAAGAGAAATATCTGTATAAAACAAGGCTTGGGCTGGGGCTGGGGCTGGGTGCTAACTTACAAACACTGAGCAAGGAACTGAGGAACACACAGGGTTTAAATACTAACAAGGGAACGACCTACAGGTGCAAACAATAAATAGAGCAAGAAAAACAAAAGGTACAAAAAAGGTGCAATGGGGACATCTAGTGACCAAACCCGAACAGTCTTGGCCAAAACCTGACACCGTGGAGATGTTATGTAACTTGTTGTATTATTTTTTTTTTTCAAAAGCTCTAATAAGTTGCTAGTGGTCATCCAATGTGATGCAACAGAAACAATATTGTGCCTGAGAACCGCTGTATTCATTTTCCCTGTCGGGTCGGAATTTCCCGCCAGATTTAGTGTCGCGCGTAATGAATCCAGAGGCTTCCAACATGAGCTGATTGGCTGACTGAGTTAGGACCAGGAAGAGATGTCTCTGCTGAATTTCTAGCGGAGATGGCTTCTTTTTTACACTTTTGGTCATTTAACCTAACATAGCGGGAATAAATAGATGCCTGAGCGGAGTTCCCACATCTGTTTTTCAGTAGAAACGGAAGTTGGGTTAAAAATATTGTATCCCTGCAACCCGGTAATAACTGCTTTCTGAACTGCAGAGAGTGATGGTCGCTAGATGCTTGAAGATTCTCCATCAAAACCAGATAAACAAAGAAGCAGGGTACTTTGCAGAGTCAACAGGCGAAAATGGAAAATGATAGGCCAAGAAGAGAGTAAAACTCGGATTTGCATTTACCAACTGGAGAGGGTTAGCTTGCTAATGGATTCAAAACCGACCAATATTTTGCCTTATTTCTGCTGAAAAAGTAAGACATAGCTAGCTGATGGATCTTGCTAGATATAAATTGACATATTGCTTTTGCTATTTGTACATACGTATGCGAGTATTATAAGTAGTCACTTAATTAGAGTGTTGTTTTCAAGCATTAGCAACTACAGTACTAGTCCAAAATTTGGACACACCTACTAATTCAAGGGTTTTTCTTTCTTTATATTATTTTCTACATTGTAGAATAATAGTGGACATTAAAACTATGAAATAACACATATGGAATCATGTATTAACTAAAAAAAGTGTTAAAATATATTTTAGGTTTTAGATTCTTCAAAGTAGCCACCCTTTGCCATGATGACAGCTTTGAACACTCTTGGCATTCTCTACACCAGCTTCACATGGAATGATTTTCCAACAGTCTTGAAGGAGTTCCCACATATGCTGAGCACTTGTTGGCTGCTTTTCCTTCACTCTGTGGTCCACCTCATCCCAAACCATCTGAATTGGGTTGAGGTTGGGTGATTGTGGAGGCCAGGTCATCTGATGAAGCACTCCATCACTTTCCTTCTTGGTCAAATAGCCCTTACACAGCCTGGAGGTGTGTTTTGGGTCAGTCCTGTTGAAAAACAAATGATAATCCCACTAAGCGCAAAACCAGATGGGATGGCATATCACTGCAGAATGTTGTGGTAGCCATGATGTTTACATGTGCCTTGAAATCTAAATAAATCACAGACAGTGTCACCAGCAAAGCACCCCCAAACCATCACACCTCCTCCTCCATGCTTCACGGTGGGAACCACACATGCGGAGATCATCCATTCACCTACTCTGCGTCTCATAAAGACATGGCTGTTGGAACCAAAAACCTCAAATTTGGACTCAGACCAAAGGACAGATTTACACTGGTCTAATGTCTATTGCTCGTGTTTCTTATCACAAGCATTTCTCTTATTATTATTGGTGTCCTTTAGTAGTGGTTTCTTTGCAGCAATTCGACCATGAAGGCCTGATGCACACAGTCTCCTCTGAACAGTTGATGTTGAGATGTGTCTGTTACTTGAAGCATTTATTTGGGCTGCAATCTGAGGTGCAGTTAATTCTAATGAAAGTATCCCCTGCTGCAGAGGTAACTCTGGGTCTTCCTTTCCTGTGGCGGTCCTCATGAGAGCCAGTTTCATCATAGCGCTTGATGGTTTTTGCGACTGCACTTGAAGAAACTTTCAAAGTTCTTGAAATGTTCTGCATGGACTAACCATGTGGTCTTTAAACCAAATAGGGCTATCTTCTGTATACCAACCCTACCTTGTCACACCACAACTGATTGCCTCAAACGCATTAAGAAGGAAATAAATCCCACAAATGTACTTATAAAAAGGCACACCTGTTAATTGAAATGCATTCCAGTTGACTTCCTCATGAAGCTGGTTGAGATAATCAAGTGTGTGCAAAGCTGTCATCAAGGCCAAGGGTGGCTACTTAGAAGACTCTTAAATATAAAATATATTAGGATTTTTTTTAACACTTTTTGGTTATTACATGATTCCATATGTGTTATTTCATAGTTTTGATGTCTTCACTATTATTTTACAATGTAGAAAATAGTAAAAATAAAGAAAAATCCTTGAATGAGTAGGTGTATGCAAACTTTGACTGGTACTGTATATAGCTAGCTGGTGTAGCATGCTAGCTTGTTAGCTAGTTGACTCGACTGCGCCATTGGTTTGTTTATCTGAATTTAAAATGTTGCCTCAGGCAATTATTTGTAACAAGCTAGCTATGACTATATGTATCATTGTGTTATTTCTGAGCCATACATCTGATTTCCCAGCTAATTCTCTTCACAGTACTTGTTCAGAATAGCCATGACGACAAAATATGATTGCTTCCTTTCAGTGCTGCAACAAATGCTACAGCTTTGAGGATGCAGCTGGCATGCCTCTGAGTGTTGAAGGAGCAGATCGGTAAGCACAATCTTTGGCAAGAAAAAGTTTGTTCCAGCATCGTTTTTCCCCTAACTAGCCAAGAATTTACCTAATAATAAAGTATACATATTTTATTAAAGTGCCTACAGTGCCTTCAGAAAGTATTCACACCCCTTGACTTTTTCACGTTTAGTTGTGTTACAGCCTGAAATTATTAATTTGAGATGTTTTTGTCACTGGCCAACACACAGCACCCCATAATGTCAAAGTGTAATTATGTTTTTGAAACGTTTACAAATGAATCAAACAGTTTGTCAATAAGTATTCAACCCCTTTGTTATGGCAAGCTGTCACGACTTCCGTCGAAGTCGGCTCCTCTCCTTGTTCGGGCGGTGTTCGGCAGGCGACATCACCGGTCTTCTAGCCATCGCCGTTTCACTGTTCATTGTTCCATTTGTTTTGTCTTGTTTCCCCGCACACCTGGTTTACATTCCCTAATCACACTACATGTATATTCCCTCTGTTCCCCCCATGTCTTTGTGTGGAATTGTTTGTTTTGTTACATGTTCAGTGTGTTGCGCCAGGCGGGTTATTTCCCCCTGGGTATTCTTGTGTAACCCATAGGAGGTTGGAATATTACGTTTGGTTTTTGTGACCGTATTTTGCGCAGTTCCCTTTTGCATTTTGGCTGGAGGTTTAACGCTGTTGCGTCCGTTCGTTGTGCTTCTGCCCAATAAAGAGTGTGCTCACAACTCTCTGCTCTCCTGCACCTGCCTTCAAACACCAGTAGCGCACACCCAAGCCTAAATAAGTTCAGGAGTAAAACTATGCTTAAAAAGTCTCATAATAAGTTGCATGGACTCACTCTGTGTGCAATACTAGTGTTTAACATGATTTCTGCACCCCACACATTATCTGTAAGGTCCCTCATTTAAGCAGTGAATTTCAATCACAGTTTCAACGACAAAAGAACAGGGAGGCTTTCCAGTGCCGCACAGAGAAGGGCACCTGTTGGTAGATGGGTAAAAAAAAAGCAGACGTTGAATTTCCCTATGAGCATGGTGAAGTTATTCATTACACTTTGGATTATGTATCAATACACCCAGTCACTACAAGGATACAGGCGTCCTTCCTAACTCAGTTGCCTGAAAGGAAGGAAACCGCTCAGGGATTTCACCATGAGGCCAATGGTGACTTTAAAACAGTTACAGAGTTTAATGGCTGTGATATGAAGTTAAATATTTTCTACTTTAAAATATATGGCAAGACCTGAAAATGGTTGTCTAGCAATGATAACCAATTTTACAGAGGTTGAAGAATTTTGGAAAAATACATTTGTCATTACTGGGTATTGTGTGTAGATGTTTAAGAAAGAAAAAAATATTGAATCCATTTTGAATTCAGGATGTTACACAAGCCAAGGGGTATGAATAACTTCTGAAGGCACTGCATGTAGATAAAATGTTTAGGGTAATGAACTACCGGATTTATGTGATGACATACTGTCCCAAGAGATCAGTCTACTGCACAGAGATATTAGTATTGTTTTTCCCCATTTGAGCTGTCTGGCCAGATGCAGACAGTACTAGCTCAACACCAACACGTGTTGAGTAAAAGGCTGTAACATGACATAATATTGAATGACTGTATGCCTAATACCCTACTTCAATGGTGCAAAACATAGTACCTCCCTTGATATTGAACTGAAAGCGTTTAGTCTAGAAATCTAAGAATGGTAGTCGTTAAAGGGAATTAGTTGTTCAAATGGTAAAATTGTATTACAGATTAGGATTGGGATTGATGGAGCATGCTTGATTTGTTGTCTTCGTCTGAGCTTGACTACAACCATCAATAATCATCGGCCAGGATTGGAGAACGCTCACAGGAAGTAGCGTGACCCTCCGGAGCACTCAGAAATGTTGTTGAAAGAGAGGGGGCCTGCAACAAAAAAGATGAATCATATGTAAATAAGGGATATTTGTGTGGCCAATGATAAACTTGCGTGAGAAACCATATTTGTGTATACTTTACCTAGCATATAGGTATTTTATTGTACTTTTGGAATGGTTTTAGCAATTCTTTTAGGGAGAATAAACAGGACTACAAGTAAGTCTTTGTAACCTTATCTAAGGAAAACATTCTGATATACTGTGCATTGAGAAAGTATTCAGACCCCTAGACTTTTTCCACATTTTGTTACGATAGTCTTATTCGAAAATTGATCACACCGTTTTTTTCTCCTCACACAATACGCCATAATGACAAGGCAAAAACTGTGTTTTAGAAATGTTGGCAAATGTAATAAAAATTCAACCAAAAAAATCACATTTACGTAACTATTCTTACCCTTTACTCAGTACTTTGTTGTTGCACCTTTGTCAGCGATTACAGCCTGGAGTCTTCTTGGGTTTGACGCTACAAGCCTGGCACACCTGTATTTTTGGAGTTTCTCTCATTCTTCTCTGCAGATCATCTCAAGCTCTGTCAGGTTGGATGGGGAGTGTCGCTGCACAGCTATTTTCATTTTTCTACAGAGATGTTTGTTTAGGTTCAAGTCTGTGCTCTGGCTGGGCCACTTAAGGACATTCAGAGACTTGTCCCAAAGCCTCTCCTGCATTGGCTGTGTGCTTAAGATCGTTGTCCTGTTGGAAGGTGAACCTTCGCCCCGAGTCTGAGGTCCTGAGTGTTCTGGAGCAGGTTTTCATCAAGGATCTCTTTGTACTTTGCTCCATTCATCTTTCCCTTGATCCTGAATAGGCTCCCAGTCCCTTCCACTGAAAAACATCCCAACAGCATGATGCTGCCACCACCATTGTTCACCGTAGGGATGGTATTGGCCAGGTGATGAGCGGTGCCAGGTTTCGTCCATGTGTGATGCTTGGCATTCAGGCCAATCTTGGTTTCATCAGACCAGAGAATCTTTTTCTCATGGTCTGAGTCTTTAGGTGCCTTTTGGCAAACTCCAAGTGGACTGTCATGTGCCTTTTACCGAGGAGTGGCTTCCGTCTGGCCACTCTACCATAAAGGCGGGTTGGTGGAGTGCTGCAGAGATGGTTGTCCTTCTGGAAGGTTCTCCCATCTCCACAGAGAAACTCTGGAACTCTGTCAGAGTGCCCATCGGGTTCTTGGTCACCTCCCTGACCAAGGCCCTTCTCCCCCGATTGCTGACTTTAGCCGGGCGGCCAGCTCTAGTCTTGGTGGTTCCAAACTTCTTTCATTTAAGAATGATGGAGGCCGCTATGTTCTTGGGGACCTTCAATGCTGCAGAAATGTTTTGGTAGCCTTCCCCAGATCTGTGCCTCGACACAATCCTGTCTCGGAGCTCTAGAGACAATTCCTTCGACCTCAAGGCTTGGTTTTTGGCCAAGCCACTGTCAACTGTGGATATCTTATATAGACAGGTGTGTTCCTTTCCATATCATGTCTAATTAATTACATTTACCACAGGTATACTCCAATCAAGTTGTAGAAACATCTCAAGGCTGATCAATGGAAACAGGATGCACCTGAGCTCAATTTCGAGTCTCATAGCAAAGGGTCTGAATAGTTATGTAAATAACATTTTTTTTATTTTTAATTATCTGTTTTTGCTTGTGGGGTATTGTGTGTAGATTGATGAGGGGAAAATAAATGTAATCTATTTTAGAATAAGGCAGTAACGTAACAAAATGTGTAAAAAGACAATGGGTCTGAATACTTTCCGAATGCACTGTAGTAATGAATGTACGTCCCAAAAACCAAATGACTAAAAAACGACTCACAACAATGTCACCAACTGGAATTTTTTTTCTAACTGGGATCCAAATGAATAATAAAGTACAGTGTACTCGTGGACAGTGGTGAAATGTTACGCAAACACATACTTGGTCATTCATGAATAGAATAGTGCAGTGGTGAAATGGTAGCAGTTGTGTGTAAGGTTCATGAGTCTTTGGATTTAGCAATCTGTGAATTTGGACCCGTCTCTGGTGGTACTGCTATACTGTAAATGGTCACACATCACACACTCTCACGCAAAACACACACACACACACACACACACACACACACGGGCATGCTACTGGCTGTCAGTGAATGATGAATGACGTCTGTTTTTCTGCTCACTCAGGGAATTCAGCGTGTGTGTGAGAAATAATGATAGTGGTTCTGTAGTTGTATACGAGTGTATGTTTTTGTGCAGGCGGCATGGCGGTACAAAAGCATTGTGTTTCCACATAGTGTGTTTTACTTGCTCACAAGTGTTTGTGTGTGTACAGTATGCTTTACCAGTCAGGCCTCTTTTGGTCTGGGTCACTGTAGCATACTCCCTGTTTCCCTCTACGCCCCCCCCCCCCCCCATCCTTCTGTCTTTCTGTCTCTGTTTCAGTTTCTCTCTCTCTCTCTCTCTCTCTCTCTCTCTCTCTCTCTCTCTCTCTCTCTCTCTCTCTCTCTCTCTCTCTCTCTCTCTCCCACTGAGTCACATCTTTCTTTTTTCCACTCTCTCTCTATTTCCATCTCATTGTTTAGATCTCTGTTATATTAGTGATGTCAATGCTAACAGATATATAATGTGGTATATGAATGCCATGTTATTGAACAACCACATGTTTTAGTCTACCGGTGTAGATTGGTGATAATGAAAACATCCATGTTTTTTTCTGCACACGGAAATCCTACAAACAAAGAGAGAAGGGGAGGAACAAGAACAGGAAGGAAATAGATATAAAAACACATTTCTTGTTGAAACAGAAAAATACCCCCACTCCACCTCCTCCTCTCCCTCCCTCTCTCATCCCACTCCACCTCCTCCTCTCCCTCCCTCTCTCATCCCACTCCACCCCCTCCTCTCCCTCCCACTCCACCTCCTCCTCCTCTCCCTCCCTCTCTCATCCCACTCCACCACCTCCTCTTCCTCCCTGTCTCATCCCACTCCACCTCCTCCTCTCCCTCCCTCTCTCATCCCACTCCACCCCCTCCTCTCCCTCCCTCTCTCATCCCACTCCACCTCCTCCTCTCCCTCCCTCTCTCATCCCACTCTACCTCCTCCTCTCCCTCCTTCTCTCATCCCACTCCACCACCTCCTCTTCCTCCCTCTCACATCCCAGTCCACCACCACCTCTCCCTCCCTCTCTCATCCCACTCCACCTCTTCCTCTCCCTCCCTCTCTCATCCCACTCCACCTCCACCTCTCCCTCCCTCTCTTATCCCAATCCACCTCCTCCTCTCCCTCCCTCTCTCATCCCACTCCACCTCCTCCTCTTCCTCCCTGTCTCATCCCACTCCACCTCCTCCTCTCCCTCCCTCTCTCATCCCACTCCACCCCCTCCTCTCCCTCCCTCTCTCATCCCACTCCACCTCCTCCTCTCCCTCCCTCTCTCATCCCACTCCACCTCCTCCTCTCCCTCCCTCTCTCATCCCACTACACCTCCTCCTCTTCCTCCCTGTCTCATCCCACTCCACCCCCTCCTCTCCCTCCCTCTCCCTCCCTCTCTCTCTCTCTCTCTCTCTCTCTCTCTCTCTCTCTCCGCCACCAGCAGTGGTAATGGGGAGGGACCTGTCAGCTCACTTAATACATCTAATGTTTGCCAGCGCCGGAGGACACACACACATTCACACTCTCACTCTCACATACACACACACACACACACACACACACACACACACACACACACACACACACACACACACACACACACACACACACACACACACACACACACTGAGCTCTGACACACACAGCACGCTCCCCTCTCTCTCTTCCTCCCTCCCTGCCTCCCTCACTCTCTCGCTCTCTCTCCCACTGAGTCACATCTTTCTTTTTTCCACTCTCTCTCTATTTCCATCTCATTGTTTAGATCTCTGTTATATTAGTGATGTCAATGCTAACAGATATATAATGTGGTATATGAATGCCATGTTATTGAACAACCACATGTTTTAGTCTACCGGTGTAGATTGGTGATAATGAAAACATCCATGTTTTTTTCTGCACACGGAAATCCTACAAACAAAGAGAGAAGGGGAGGAACAAGAACAGGAAGGAAATAGATATAAAAACACATTTCTTGTTGAAACAGAAAAAATACCCCCACTCCCACCCCCTCCTCTCCTCTCCCTCTCTCCTCTCCACTCCCTCACTCCTCCTCTCACCTCCCTCTCTCATCCCACTCCACCCCCTCCTCTCCCTCCCACTCCACCTCCTCCTCTCCCTCCCTCTCTCATCCCACTCCACCTCCTCCTCTCCCTCCCTCTCTCATCCCACTACACCTCCTCCTCTTCCTCCCTGTCTCATCTCACTCCACCCCCTCCTCTCCCTCCCTCTCCCTCCCTCTCTCATCCCCCTCCCTCCCCCTCCCTCTCCCTCCCTCTCCCTCCCTCTCATCCCACTCCACTACCTCCTCTCCCTCCCTCTCTCATCCCACTCCACCTCCTCCTCTCCCTCCCTCTCTCCTCCCACTCCACCCCCTCCTCTCCCTCCCATCTCCTCATCCCACTCCCACCCCCTCCCCTCCCTCCCTCTCCCTCCCTCTGTCCTCCCCACTCCTCTACCTCCTCTCCCTCCCTCTCTCATCCCACTCCACCTCCTCCTCTCCCTCCCTCTCTCATCCCACTCCACCTCCTCCTCTCCCTCCCTCTCCCTCCTTCTCTTATCCCACTCCACCTCCTCCTCTCCCTCCTTCTCTTATCCCACTCCACCTCCTCCTCTCCCTCCCTCTCATCCCACTCCACCCCCTCCTTTCCCTCCCTCTCATCCCACTCCACCTCCTCATCTCCCTCCCTCTCTCATCCCACTCTACCTCCTCCTCCGCGCCTCCCTCTCACATCCCACTCTACCTCCTCCTCTCCCTCCCTCTCTCATCCCACTCCACCACTTCCTCTCCCTCCCTCTCTCATCCCACTCCACCACCTCCTCTCCCTCCCTCTCTCATCCCACTCTACCTCCTATCCCTTCCTCTCTCATCCCACTCCACCTCCTCCTCTCCCTCCCTCTCTCATTCCACTCCACCTCCTCCTCTCCCTCCCTCTCCCTCCTTCTCTTATCCCACTCCACCTCCTCCTCTCCCTCCTTCTCTTATCCCACTCCACCTCCTCCTCTCCCTCCCTCTCCCTCCCACTCCACCCCCTCCTCTCCCTCCCTCTCATCCCACTCCACCTCCTCATCTCCCTCCCTCTCTCATCCCACTCTACCTCCTCCTCGCCCTCCCTCTCACATCCCACTCTACCTCCTCCTCTCCCTCCCTCTCTCATCCCACTCCACCACCTCCTCTCCCTCCCTCTCTCATCCCACTCCACCACCTCCTCTCCCTCCCTCTCTCATCCCACTCTACCTCCTATCCCTTCCTCTCTCATCCCACTCCACCTCCTCCTCTCCCTCCCTCTCTCATTCCACTCCCTCCTCTCTCGCTTCTTCCCCACGGTCTGTCGCTCTGATGAATATCACCCAAGTAAATCAGAGATGCGCAAGAATCTCTCTCTCTTCCCGTCTACCTCCCTCTCTCTGTTTCTGAGTATGTGCCTCGCGTTTGTCTCATTATTATGATTCGAGGTTCAGCTTCAGTTCCTAGCCCATTAAATCTCAGCAGCCAGCCAACTGCAGAGAGGCAGAATGAGAGAGTAAGAGAGAGGAGAGAGAGAGACAGAATGAGAGGGAGAGAGAGAGACAGACCAATGAGAGATAGAGAAGAGAGAGAGACAGAATGAGAGCGAGTGTGTGTGTGTGTGTGAGAGAGAGAGAGAGAGAGAGAGAGAGAGAGAGAGGGAGAGGAGAGAGAGAGAGAGAGAGAGAGAGAGAGAGAGAGAGAGAGAGAGAGAGAGAGAGAGAGAGAGAGAGAGAGAGACTCACTCATAAGATGGCCTCCTGGTTCTCCTCATGCAGCACAGTGTACAGACCAACCTAACCATGGGCCTCTCCTATCCTCTAGATATCAACCCGTAGTGTCTTGCCTCTGTACTAGGACAGGGATACAGTACACACATGTCCTTAGTCCTGGCCAATGTGTCATCCTATATTCTGATGCCTTTGGACCAAGTCTACAAAATGCTGGTTTAAGGACAAGCCATGTCGGTTCCTACAGAGGGCACACCAAC
>NC_074688.1:9962665-9991907 GCF_029448725.1 Salvelinus fontinalis | reverse complement strand
TCTGGCTGACAAATGGAGGAGGGAGTCTGGCTGACAAATGGAGGAGGGTGGCTGGCTGGCTGACATATGGAGGAGGGTGGCTGGCTGGCTGACATATGGAGGAGGGTGTCTGGCTGACATATGGAGGAGGGTGTCTGGCTGACATATGGAGGAGGGTGTCTGGCTGACATATGGAGGAGGGTGTCTGGCTGACATATGGAGGAGGGTGTCTGGCTGACATATGGAGGAGGGTGGCTGGCTGACATATGGAGGAGGGTGGCTGGTTGACAAATGGAGGAGGGAGTCTGGTTGACAAATGGAGGAGGGAGTCTGGCTGACAAATGGAGGAGGGTGGCTGGCTGGCTGACATATGGAGGAGGGTGGCTGGCTGACATATGGAGGAGGGTGGCTGGCTGGCTGACATATGGAGGAGGGTGGCTGGCTGACATATGGAAGAGGGAGTCTGGCTGACAAATGGAGCAGGGTGTCTGGCTGACATTTGGAGAAGGGTGTCTGGCTGACAAGTGTAGAAGGGAGGCTGGCTGACATATGGAGGAGGGAGGCTGGCAGACAAGTGGAGGAGGGAGTCTGGCTGTCATTTGGAGGAGGGAGGCTGGCTGACAAGTGGAGAAGGGAGGCTGGCTGACAAGTGGAGAAGGGAGGCTGGCAGACAAGTGGAGAAGGGTGTCTGGCAGACATTTGGAGGAGGGTGTCTGGCTGACATATGGAGGAGGGAGTCTGGCTGACATATGGAGGAGGGTGTCTGGCTGACATATGGAGGAGGGTGTCTGGCTGACATATGGAGGAGGGTGTCTGGCTGACATATGGAGTAGGGTGTCTGGCTGACATGTGGAGGAGGGTGTCTGGCTGACATGTGGAGGAGGGTGTCTGGCTGACATGTGGAGGAGGGTGTCTGGCTGACATATGGAGGAGGGAGGCTGGCAGACAAGTGGAGAAGGGAGGCTGGCAGACAAGTGGAGGAGGGTGGCTGGCTGACATGTGGAGGAGGGTGGCTGGCTGACATGTGGAGGAGGGTGTCTGGCTGACATGTGGAGGAGGGTGTCTGGCTGACATGTGGAGGAGGGTGTCTGGCTGACATGTGGAGGAGGGTGTCTGGCTGACATGTGGAGGAGGGTGTCTGGCTGACATGTGGAGGAGGGTGTCTGGCTGACATGTGGAGGAGGGTGGCTGGCTGACATATGGAGGAGGGTGGCTGGTTGACAAATGGAGGAGGGAGTCTGGTTGACAAATGTAGGAGGGAGTCTGGCTGACAAATGGAGGAGGGAGTCTGGCTGACAAATGGAGGAGGGTGGCTGGCTGGCTGACATATGGAGGAGGGTGGCTGGCTGACATATGGAGGAGGGTGGCTGGCTGACATATGGAGGAGGGTGGCTGGCTGACATACGGAGGAGGGTGGCTGGCTGACATACGGAGGAGGGTGGCTGGCTGACAAACGGAGCAGGGTGGCTGGCTGACAAACGGAGCAGGGTGTCTGGCTGACATATGGAGGAGGGTTGCTGGCTGACATATGGAGGAGGGTGTCTGGCTGACATATGGAGGAGGGTGTCTGGCTGACATATGGAGGAGGGTGTCTGGCTGACATATGGAGGAGGGTGGCTGGCTGACATATGGAGGAGGGTGGCTGGCTGACATATGGAGGAGGGTGGCTGGTTGACAAATGGAGGAGGGAGTCTGGTTGACAAATGGAGGAGGGAGTCTGGCTGACAAATGGAGGAGGGTGGCTGGCTGGCTGACATATGGAGGAGAGTGGCTGGCTGACATATGGAGGAGGGTGGCTGGCTGGCTGACATATGGAGGAGGGTGGCTGGCTGACATATGGAGGAGGGTGTCTGGCTGACATATGGAGGAGGGTGTCTGGCTGACATATGGAGGAGGGTGGCTGGCTGACATATGGAGGAGGGTGGCTGGCTGACATATGGAGGAGGGTGGCTGGTTGACAAATGGAGGAGGGAGTCTGGTTGACAAATGGAGGAGGGAGTCTGGCTGACAAATGGAGGAGGGTGGCTGGCTGGCTGACATATGGAGGAGAGTGGCTGGCTGACATATGGAGGAGGGTGGCTGGCTGGCTGACATATGGAGGAGGGTGGCTGGCTGACATATGGAAGAGGGAGTCTGGCTGACAAATGGAGCAGGGTGTCTGGCTGACATTTGGAGAAGGGTGTCTGGCTGACATATGGAGGAGGGAGGCTGGCAGACATATGGAGGAGGGAGGCTGGCAGACAAGTGGAGGAGGGAGGCTGGCTGACATATGGAGGAGGGTGTCTGGCTGACATATGGAGGAGGGTGTCTGGCTGACATATGGAGGAGGGTGTCTGGCTGACATATGGAGGAGGGTGTCTGGCTGACATATGGAGGAGGGTGTCTGGCTGACATATGGAGGAGGGTGTCTGGCTGACATATGGAGGAGGGTGGCTGGCTGACATATGGAGGAGGGTGGCTGGCTGACATATGGAGGAGGGTGGCTGGTTGACAAATGGAGGAGGGAGTCTGGTTGACAAATGGAGGAGGGAGTCTGGCTGACAAATGGAGGAGGGTGGCTGGCTGGCTGACAAATGGAGCAGGGTGTCTGGCTGACATATGGAGGAGGGTTGCTGGCTGACATATGGAGGAGGGTGGCTGGCTGACATATGGAGGAGGGTGTCTGGCTGACATATGGAGGAGGGTGTCTGGCTGACATATGGAGGAGGGTGGCTGGCTGACATATGGAGGAGGGTGGCTGGCTGACATATGGAGGAGGGTGGCTGGTTGACAAATGGAGGAGGGAGTCTGGTTGACAAATGGAGGAGGGAGTCTGGCTGACAAATGGAGGAGGGTGGCTGGCTGGCTGACATATGGAGGAGAGTGGCTGGCTGACATATGGAGGAGGGTGGCTGGCTGGCTGACATATGGAGGAGGGTGGCTGGCTGACATATGGAAGAGGGAGTCTGGCTGACAAATGGAGCAGGGTGTCTGGCTGACATTTGGAGAAGGGTGTCTGGCTGACAAGTGTAGAAGGGAGGCTGGCTGACATATGGAGGAGGGAGGCTGGCAGACAAGTGGAGGAGGGAGGCTGGCTGACATATGGAGGAGGGTGTCTGGCTGACATATGGAGGAGGGTGTCTGGCTGACATATGGAGGAGGGTGTCTGGCTGACATATGGAGGAGGGTGTCTGGCTGACATATGGAGGAGGGTGTCTGGCTGACATGTGGAGGAGGGTGTCTGGCTGACATGTGGAGGAGGGTGTCTGGCTGACATATGGAGGAGGGAGGCTGGCAGACAAGTGGAGAAGGGAGGCTGGCAGACAAGTGGAGGAGGGTGGCTGGCAGACATGTGGAGGAGGGTGTCTGGCTGACATGTGGAGGAGGGTGTCTGGCTGACATGTGGAGGAGGGTGTCTGGCTGACATGTGGAGGAGGGTGTCTGGCTGACATGTGGAGGAGGGTGTCTGGCTGACATGTGGAGGAGGGTGTCTGGCTGACATGTGGAGGAGGGTGTCTGGCTGACATGTGGAGGAGCGTGTCTGGCTGACATGTGGAGGAGCGTGTCTGGCTGACATGTGGAGGAGGGTGTCTGGCTGACATGTGGAGGAGCGTGTCTGGCTGACATGTGGAGGAGCGTGTCTGGCTGACATGTGGAGGAGGGTGTCTGGCTGACATATGGAGGAGGGTGGCTGGCTGACATATGGAGGAGGGTGGCTGGCTGACATATGGAGGAGGGTGGCTGGTTGACAAATGGAGGAGGGAGTCTGGTTGACAAATGGAGGAGGGAGTCTGGCTGACATATGGAGGAGGGTGGCTGGCTGGCTGACATATGGAGGAGGGTGGCTGGCTGACATATGGAGGAGGGTGTCTGGCTGACATATGGAGGAGGGTGTCTGGCTGACATATGGAGGAGGGTGTCTGGCTGACATATGGAGGAGGGTGTCTGGCTGACATATGGAGGAGGGTGTCTGGCTGACATATGGAGGAGGGTGTCTGGCTGACATATGGAGGAGGGTGTCTGGCTGACATATGGAGGAGGGTGGCTGGCTGACATATGGAGGAGGGTGGCTGGCTGACATATGGAGGAGGGTGGC
The DNA here is from genome assembly GCF_029448725.1 of Salvelinus fontinalis. NCBI lineage: Eukaryota > Metazoa > Chordata > Actinopteri > Salmoniformes > Salmonidae > Salvelinus > Salvelinus fontinalis. The sequence goes on along the minus strand of NC_074688.1, from coordinate 9,987,853 downwards.
TGGTTGACAAATGGAGGAGGGAGTCTGGTTGACAAATGGAGGAGGGAGTCTGGCTGACAAATGGAGGAGGGTGGCTGGCTGGCTGACATATGGAGGAGGGTGGCTGGCTGACATATGGAGGAGGGTGGCTGGCTGGCTGACATATGGAGGAGGGTGGCTGGCTGACATATGGAAGAGGGAGTCTGGCTGACAAATGGAGCAGGGTGTCTGGCTGACATTTGGAGAAGGGTGTCTGGCTGACAAGTGTAGAAGGGAGGCTGGCTGACATATGGAGGAGGGAGGCTGGCAGACAAGTGGAGGAGGGAGTCTGGCTGTCATTTGGAGGAGGGAGGCTGGCTGACAAGTGGAGAAGGGAGGCTGGCTGACAAGTGGAGAAGGGAGGCTGGCAGACAAGTGGAGAAGGGAGGCTGGCAGACATGTGGAGGAGGGTGTCTGGCTGACATATGGAGGAGGGAGGCTGGCTGACATATGGAGGAGGGTGTCTGGCTGACATATGGAGGAGGGTGTCTGGCTGACATATGGAGGAGGGTGTCTGGCTGACATGTGGAGGAGGGTGTCTGGCTGACATGTGGAGGAGGGAGGCTGGCAGACAAGTGGAGAAGGGAGGCTGGCAGACAAGTGGAGAAGGGAGGCTGGCAGACAAGTGGAGGAGTGTGGCTGGCTGACATGTGGAGGAGGGTGTCTGGCTGACATGTGGAGGAGGGTGTCTGGCTGACATGTGGAGGAGGGTGTCTGGCTGACATGTGGAGGAGGGTGTCTGGCTGACATGTGGAGGAGGGTGTCTGGCTGACATGTGGAGGAGGGTGTCTGGCTGACATGTGGAGGAGGGTGTCTGGCTGACATGTGGAGGAGGGTGTCTGGCTGACATGTGGAGGAGGGTGTCTGGCTGACATGTGGAGGAGGGTGTCTGGCTGACATGTGGAGGAGGGTGTCTGGCTGACATGTGGAGGAGGGTGTCTGGCTGACATGTGGAGGAGGGTGTCTGGCAGACAAGTGGAGGAGGGAGGCTGGCAGACAAGTGGAGAAGGGAGGCTGGCAGACAAGTGGAGGAGGGTGTCTGGCTGACATGTGGAGGAGGGTGTCTGGCTGACATGTGGAGGAGGGTGTCTGGCTGACATGTGGAGGAGGGTGTCTGGCTGACATGTGGAGGAGGGTGTCTGGCTGACATGTGGAGGAGGGTGTCTGGCTGACATGTGGAGGAGGGTGGCTGGCTGACATGTGGAGGAGGGTTGCTGGCTGACATATGGAGGAGGGAGGCTGGCTGACATATGGAGGAGGGTGGCTGGCTGACATGTGGATGAGGATGTCTGGCTGACAAATGGTTGAGGGAGGTTGGCTGACATATGGAGGAGGGTGGCTGGCGCTTGGAGGAGGGTGACTGGCTGACATATGGGCGAGGGAGGCTGACATATGGAGGAGGGGGGTAGCTGTGTGTAGTAGTAGTGATTGACAAGGGCCCAGATTCAGGCTTTCAGGAAAAACTCCAAGAATGAAGAGTTTTAGAGGCCACAGTTTTACCTGCACTTATCCTGAATTTGCTAATACATCAAGAGGATCTCCAGGCTTGTATAGTATAGTTTTCCTTCCCAGTAGAAGGAGCTGTTCTAGAATGAAGGACTCCATTAATAGAAATGAGAGCAAAACATGTTCTCATTAATAATACAGTATACAGGTATGTGAATGAGAGACAGAGAGAGGTCAAGGAGTGAGAGAGAGGGGAGAGTCAGGGAGGGAGAGAGAGGGGGAGAGAGTCAGAGAGGGGGAGAGATAGTTAGGGAGGGAGAGAGAGGGGGAGAGTCAAGGAGTGAGAGAGAGGGGAGAGTCAAGGAGTCAGAGAGAGGGGAGAGTCAAGGAGTGAGAGAGGGGGAGAGAGTCAGAGGGGGAGAGATAGTCAGGGAGGGAGAGAGAGGGGGAAAGAGTCAGAGAGGGGGAGAGAGTCAGGGAGGGAGAGAGAGGGGGAGAGAGGGGAGAGTCAAGGAGTAAGAGAGAGGGGAGAGTCAAGGAGTGAGAGAGAGGGGAGAGTCAGGGAGGGAGAGAGGGGGAGAGAGTCAGAGAGAGGGAGAGAGGGGGAGAGAGTCAGAGAGGGGGAGAGAGAGTGGGGGAGAGAGTCAGAGAGGGGGGAGAGAGAGAAGGGGGGTCGGAGAGAGGGGGAGAGTCAGGAAAGGAGAGTCAGAGAAGGGGAGAGTCAGGGAGAGAGAGAGAGAAGGGGGGGGTGTCAGGGAGGGAGGGGCAGGGGAGAAACAGAGGAAGATGAGGAGAGAAAGCGAATAACAGATTTATAAAGGAACAAATGAAAAGAATGTGCAGTCATCTGTAAATAAATCACTGAGCTAAACTGTATCAAACTGTACATGGGAACAGGGGAGAGAAGGGGAAATCTGGATGGAAGGAGTTTATTTTTACAGGGACAGTACACATTAATCAACGTTTCAGTAAAAGTGACAGTTTTAGCCAGACAGCTCATTTTCTTCCACAGTCCCTGGGCAGGTTATTATGACAATAACAATACAGATAAACAATGAGCAGTGAGACCATGCAGAGCAACATAGAACAAGCAACACGTATCACCAAGACAGAGAACATAGAACAAGGAACACGTATCACCCAGACAGAGAACATAGAACAAGGAACACGTAGCACTGTTACGCACGCCTCTGAAAAGAGGGAACGCAACTCCCTGCTACAACTCAACTCTCTGAAGTGCAAGAGGTATGGACCGTAGGTGCGAGTAAGGATGACACAAAAGCAGATTTTACCGTTTACTTGGATTTATTTTCTTACACGGTAATATGGGGAAAAGGGGCTGGACGGAACCAAAGCAAAGAAAGTAAATATCAAAGTTCCCCCTCTCCTATCTAACCTGCCTACCCACTTAACTTACCTAACTTAGCACCGTCTGGTGCCCTAACCAAAATACAGGGGGTGGTCCGCCCAGGTCTTACCTAGTGTGCCTAGACAGTAAATATACTACGGGTATATGTATGCCCGTGGGCCTCTTGCCTAAGCACTCCCAAAGTGCCTTCTCCTTCCCCCCTGGGAACAAATGAAACAGAGTAATTATTAATGATTTCACAAACACTCACAAACACAGGACATAGAAAAACTGCTACCAACAACAACAGTACATACCACACTTTCTGATACACAACCCTAATAGCAATGTGACTCCTTTTACTGGCAGTGTAGACACTACACCAACACGGAAACGTCCTGATACCAAGTCTGACACTAAGTGGACCCAGTGTAATGGTACAGGTACTGTTTTTGTCTCTATGCCCTGTAATATAACATGTGAGCCACAATACGTTTCAGGAGACCAGGGTAAAGCATCAGTAATAATTACTGACTGCGCCGCCCCGGTGTCTCGTAAGATTTTAATTGGCTTTTGATCAGCTTGTTCTCCAGTTAAGGAAACACAACCGGCAGAAATAAACGGAGCATAAACAGGATCCGGTTTCTCAAATGCTGAATCAATACCTCGGACCAACGGACGAGCCAAAGACTTGACTAAACCCAAACTTTTCCTTTTTGGGGACGGTGACTGGGCCTGTTTCGGTTTATTTTTCAAAACTGGGCAGTCCGCAATCACGTGACCCTTTTGGTGACAGTAAAAACATTCACGGATTTCATGAAAAGACTTGTCAGAGGAAAAACGACCTGAATGAGGCACTGATGATGTAATCAGTCTACCTTCAAAACGAGGTGCACCAAAGACAGTCTTGTGTGTCAAAGCGTACTCATCTGCCAACACTGCTGCCTGAGCCAATGTCACCACTTTCTGTTCATTTAAATGAACTACAATTCTATCAGGGAGGTTGCTTTTAAAATCCTCCAACAGCATCAACTCCCGAATATCAGCAAAGGTGTTAGCTTTGCTGGCTGAACACCATCGATTAAACAGAGACTCTTTGTCCCTAGCAAACTCAACAAAAGTACGGTGAGAGGGTTTCTTGTGGTTCCTGAAGCGCTGTCTATAAGCCTCAGGCACCAACTCATAAGCCCGCAACACGGTAGTTTTAACTGTTTCGTAATGTAAACTGTCTTCCAGCGAGAGAGCAGCTACTACTTCCTGGGCTTTCCCAGACAATTTACATTGCAACAGGAGCGGCCAAACCTCGAGTGGCCAATGCAGCGCAGCGGCCACACGCTCAAATGCAGAAAAATAGGAATCCACTTCCGACTCTCGGAATGGTGGGACTAAAGCTATATTTTTACTTACATCAAAGTGGGCTTGATGCTGAGCAGCTTTTGGAGTCGTACCGGAGCCAGCTTCTATCTCCAGTTGTCGGATCCTCACCTCCTTGTCGGCTTCTATTTTCCTAATTTCAAGATCGAAATGCATTTGTCTCTCTTTATCTTTTTGCTCCATTTCTAACCGAGCCAGCCTCACCTTTAGCCTAGCGGTCCCGTCTGAACGACCTGAAGCAGAAGATAAAGGATCGAATCGAGGCAATGTAAAGGGGGTACGAGCAACCCCTTCCTTCGCCCTGTCCTCCGACTTGGCATCAGAAGGTCTACCCGTCTCCTCTCCTTGCAATGAGAGAATTCTTTCTCTCACTAAACCCTCCCTTACTAGCACCAAAAGCTCAGCCTTTAGGGCTTTCTCAGGGATAACAAATCCATAATGGTCAGCTATAGCTATAAGGTCTACTTTTCGAAACCTCACCAAACAATCAATAGAGGGCGCATCAATGAACTTGGAGATGGCTGAGGCAGCCATCTTGTACACAGCAATTTACTGAACACACAAACTAAACCAGTCATCCAAACTCACAACCTACCATCACACCTCAATCACTAACAACAGAGAGCTCAGTGCAGCAGGGTCCGGTGGGTTTAATGGAATCCCGGATGAGCCCCCATTATGTTACGCACGCCTCTGAAAAGAGGGAACGCAACTCCCTGCTACAACTCAACTCTCTGAAGTGCAAGAGGTATGGACCGTAGGTGCGAGTAAGGATGACACAAAAGCAGATTTTACCGTTTACTTGGATTTATTTTCTTACACGGTAATATGGGGAAAAGGGGCTGGACGGAACCAAAGCAAAGAAAGTAAATATCAAAGTTCCCCCTCTCCTATCTAACCTGCCTACCCACTTAACTTACCTAACTTAGCACCGTCTGGTGCCCTAACCAAAATACAGGGGGTGGTCCGCCCAGGTCTTACCTAGTGTGCCTAGACAGTAAATATACTACGGGTATATGTATGCCCGTGGGCCTCTTGCCTAAGCACTCCCAAAGTGCCTTCTCCTTCCCCCCTGGGAACAAATGAAACAGAGTAATTATTAATGATTTCACAAACACTCACAAACACAGGACATAGAAAAACTGCTACCAACAACAACAGTACATACCACACTTTCTGATACACAACCCACACTATATCACAATCTAATTTTTCTCTCTCAATCTCCAAATCTCTACTCCAAATCTCATCTCCTCTCTCCCTCTTGGGCAGAACACTGGCTTTTATCTTCAGGTGGCAATGGTGATTAGAGTCAGATGCTTCTTGACGAGGGGGCGGGGTCAGCTCCAATCACCAATTAGCCTGGGGTAGACCAATCAGCTGGTTGGGGAGTACTTCAGGAAGCCATCTCCTGAAACACACACTCAAATACAAAACAGAACACAGAAACTGGGGAACGTAACAGCACCCAGACAGAGAACATAGAACAAGGAACACGTTACACCCTGACAGAGAACAGAGAACAGAGAACAAGGAACACGTATCACCCAGACAGAGAACAGAGAACAGAGAACATAGAACAAGGAACACGTATCACCCAGACAGAGAACATAGAACAAGGAACACGTATCACGTATCACCCAGACAGAGAACAGAGAACATAGAACAAGGAACACGTATCACCCAGACAGAGAACATAGAACAAGGAACACGTATCACCCAGACAGAGAACAGAGAACATAGAACATAGAACACGTATCACCAAGACAGAGAACATAGAACAAGGAACACGTATCACCCAGACAGAGAACATAGAACAAGGAACACGTATCACCCAGACAGAGAACATAGAACAAGGAACACGTATCACCCAGACATAAAACATAGAACAAGGAACACGAAGCACCCAGACAGAGAACATAGAACAAGGAACACGTATCACCCAGACAGAGAACATAGAACAAGGAACACGAAGCACCCAGACAGAGAAACATAGAACAAGGAACACGTAGCACCCAGACAGAGAAACATAGAACAAGGAACACGTAGCACCCAGACAGAGAAACATAGAACAAGGAACACGTATCACCCAGACAGAGAACATAGAACATAGAACAAGGAACACGTAGCACCCAGACAGAGAACATAGAACACGTATCACCCAGACAGAGAAATGGCAGAAAAAGCAACAGAATGTTTCCACAACTGACCAGCTACAGACAACTGATATCATGGAAAGCGGCAATACACAGCTGGGGATTATTTTCACTGGTCTGACTGGCCTTCAGCCATGTCTTCGTGTTTTTTCTGAAGGTGCGAAAGATAGGGGGTGCAGTTGTTTATTTTATTTTTATTTTACCTTTATTTTACCAGGTAAGTTGACTGAGAACACGTTCTCATTTGCAGCAACGACCTGGGGAATAGTTACAGGGGAGAGGAGAGGGATGAATGAGCCAATTGTAAACTGGGGATTATTAGGTGACCATGATGGTTTGAGGGCCAGCTTGGGAATTTAGCCAGGACACCGGGGTTAACACCCCTACTCTTACGATAAGTGCCATGGGATCTTTAATGACCTCAGAGAGTCAGGACACCCGTTTAACGTCCCATCCGAAAGACGGCACCCTACACACAGGGCAGTGTCCCCAATCACTGCCCTGGGGCATTGGGATATTTCATTAGACCAGAGGAAAGAGTGCCTCCTACTGGCCCTCCAATACCACTTCCAGCAGCATCTGGTCTCCCATCCAGGGACTGACCAGGACCAACCCTGCTTAGCTTCAGAAGCAAGCCAGCAGTGGTATGAAGGGTGGTATCTCCTCTCCAGCACTGCATACATTAACATGGCCGCTCCAGCATTGCATACATTAACATGGCTGCTCCAGCACTACATACATTAACATGGCTGCTCCAGCACTACATACATTAACATGGCTGCTCCAGCATTACATACATTAACATGGCTGCTCCAGCATTACATACATTAACATGGCTGCTCCAGCATTACATACATTAACATGGCTGCTCCAGCATTACATACATTAACATGGCTGCTCCAGCATTACATACATTAACATGGCTGCTCCAGCACGACATACATTAACATGGCTGCTCCAGCACGACATACATTAACATGGCTGCTCCAGCACGACATACATTAACATGGCTGCTCCAGCACTACATACATTAACTTGGCTGCTCCAGCACTACATACATTAACATGGCTGCTCCAGCACTACATACATTAACATGGCTGCTCCAGCACTACATACATTAACATGGCTGCTCCAGCATTACATACATTAACATGGCTGCTCCAGCATTACATACATTAACATGGCTGCTCCAGCATTACATACATTAACATGGCTGCTCCAGCATTACATACATTAACATGGCTGCTCCAGCATTACATACATTAACATGGCTGCTCCAGCATTACATACATTAACATGGCTGCTCCAGCATTACATACATTAACATGGCTGCTCCAGCACGACATACATTAACATGGCTGCTCCAGCACGACATACATTAACATGGCTGCTCCAGCATTACATACATTAACATGGCTGCTCCAGCATTACATACATTAACATGGCTGCTCCAGCATTACATACATTAACATGGCTGCTCCAGCATTACATACATTAACATGGCTGCTCCAGCACTACATACATTAACATGGCTGCTCCAGCATTACATACATTAACATGGCTGCTCCAGCATTACATACATTAACATGGCTGCTCCAGCATTACATACATTAACATGGCTGCTCCAGCATTACATACATTAACATGGCTGCTCCAGCATTACATACATTAACATGGCTGCTCCAGCACTACATACATTAACTTGGCTGCTCCAGCACTACATACATTAACATGGCTGCTCCAGCACTACATACATTAACATGGCTGCTCCAGCACTACATACATTAACATGGCTGCTCCAGCACTACATACATTAACATGGCTGCTCCAGCACTACATACATTAACATGGCTGCTCCAGCATTACATACATTAACATGGCTGCTCCAGCATTACATACATTAACATGGCTGCTCCAGCATTACATACATTAACATGGCTGCTCCAGCATTACATACATTAACATGGCTGCTCCAGCATTACATACATTAACATGGCTGCTCCAGCACTACATACATTAACATGGCTGCTCCAGCACGACATACATTAACATGGCAGCTCCAGCACGACATACATTAACATGGCTGCTCCAGCACGACATACATTAACATGGCTGCTCCAGCACGACATATATTAACATGGCTGCTCCAGCACGACATATATTAACATGGCTGCTCCAGCACGACATACATTAACATGGCTGCTCCAGCACGACATACATTAACATGGCTGCTCCAGCACGACATACATTAACATGGCTGCTCCAGCACGACATACATTAACATGGCTGCTCCAGCATTACATACATTAACATGGCTGCTCCAGCATTACATACATTAACATGGCTGCTCCAGCATTACATACATTAACATGGCTGCTCCAGCACTACATACATTAACATGGCTGCTCCAGCACGACATACATTAACATGGCTGCTCCAGCACGACATACATTAACATGGCTGCTCCAGCACGACATACATTAACATGGCTGCTCCAGCACGACATACATTAACATGGCTGCTCCAGCATTACATACATTAACATGGCTGCTCCAGCATTACATACATTAACATGGCTGCTCCAGCATTACATACATTAACATGGCTGCTCCAGCACTACATACATTAACATGGCTGCTCCAGCACTACATACATTAACATGGCTGCTCCAGCACTACATACATTAACATGGCTGCTCCAGCACGACATACATTAACATGGCTGCTCCAGCACGACATACATTAACATGGCTGCTCCAGCATTACATACAATAACATGGCTGCTCCAGCATTACATACATTAACATGGCTGCTCCAGCATTACATACATTAACATGGCTGCTCCAGCACAACATACATTAACATGGCTGCTCCAGCATTACCTACATTAACATGGCTGCTCCAGCACTACATACATTAACATGGCTGCTCCAGCATTACATACATTAACATGGCTGCTCCAGCATTACATACATTAACATGGCTGCTCCAGCATTACATACATTAACATGGCTGTTCCAGCATTACATACATTAACATGGCTGCTCCAGCATTACATACATTAACATGGCTGCTCCAGCACTACATACATTAACATGGCTGCTCCAGCACGACATACATTAACATGGCTGCTCCAGCATTACATACATTAACTTGGCTGCTCCAGCATTACATACATTAACTTGGCTGCTCCAGCACTACATATATTAACATGGCTGCTCCAGCACTACATACATTAACATGGCTGCTCCAGCATTACATACATTAACATGGCTGCTCCAGCATTACATACATTAACATGGCTGCTCCAGCATTACATACATTAACATGGCTGCTCCAGCATTACATACATTAACATGGCTGCTCCAGCATTACATACATTAACATGGCTGCTCCAGCATTGCATACATTAACATGGCTGCTCCAGCATTACATACATTAACATGGCTGCTCCAGCATTACATACATTAACATGGCTGCTCCAGCACTACATACATTAACATGGCTGCTCCAGCACGACATACATTCACATGGCTGCTCCAGCCGGATACAGCACTACATACATGCATTGGGGAGGCTGGTAGCCTAGTGGTTAGATCGTTGGGCTAGTAATCGAAAGGTTGCTGGATTGAATCCCAGAGCTGAAAGGTAAAAATATGTTGTTCTGCCACTGAACAAGGCAGTTAACCCACTGTTCCCCAGTTGGCCGTCATTGTAAATAAGAATTTGTTCTTAACTGACTTATCTAGTTAAATAAAGGTTCAATGAAATACATACATATCATGTTAGATTGTAGTGACTTCCTCATTTCAGAGTGTATGCAGTGGTCATGTGTGTGATGTTCTCTAAAAACAGTTTCAGAAGCTGACTTCCAGGATTAGAAACAGAGATCCTTGGTCACGTCAGAGCTGGTAACCATCACAGAAACGCTCCAGGGGTTCAGCTCTGTGGGAGGGGACTGTGTGTGTGTGTGTGTGTGTGTGTGTGTGTGTGTGTGTGTGTGTGTGTGTGTGTGTGTGTGTGTGTGTGTGTGTGTGTGTGTGTGTGTGTGTGTGTGTGGTGCTGTGGCATAGTAGCTATAGTTCCTGTTCTTTCTATCCCTCGACATAACAAGTCTTGGATATTGCACCTCTCTCTTTTCTTTTCTGTCTGTCAGCTAATAAGCCAAAGAGCATCCGGTGCTTGTTACTGGCCTGAAACTGTGTGTGATTATGTGAGTTTGAGAGGAAAACAGTATTCAATCTGTGTTGAAGGCAAGACTACTTCTGGGAAAGACTGTCTGCTTAAATCAACCACAACACAATGTCAAAGACAAGGAATAGAAAGAGAGAACGAGATGGAGTGAGTAAAACGGAGAGAGAGAGGGAGTGAGTAAAACGAAGAGAGAGAGAGAGAGAGAGAGGGAGCGAGGGGGAGGATAGAGAGAGTAAGTGTTGGGGAAGCAAGAAGGAAGTACCTGCTGTGAGAGCAACAGCCAGAGCCACCTCACATCACATACTGTGACACCAGGCTGGGGACGGAGACATGCCTGCCTGGCTGTGCTGTGCATCAGACTGGTTCAAGGCCTGCTCCACAGAGATCCCATTCAATTACTTCTAATAGGTCATTCTAGGTCCTGCTCTTCCTTGTGCACACTGGAGTAAATTGTAACACAAATTGACTCTCTTTAGTAAACACCTATGAAATACTACTCACATTGTTAGCAAGTGTGCAGTTATCTGTGTAGCTCAAGTCAATTATTTTCCTTCAGTTTCCACATGAATTTTGTGTAGGCCTACCTATTCCGTGTTGCCGCTTCTCGGAGCTCTGCTCATACATGTCGGATCTCTAATACCACCCCTTTTGTCCCGGGTTCTGTCATTCTGTCTTCCCCATCCCATTCTCTCGCTCTTCCTCTCTTTGTCTTCCCCCAATCCCATTCTCTCTCTCTCTCTCTTCCTCTTCCCCAATCCCATTCTCTTCCTCTCTTTGTCTGTCCCAATCTCCTTCTCTCTCTCTCTTTCTCTGCCCTCTGTCTCAATCTGATTTATGAAGACCACAATGGGAATAAGCCTCCATTAATTGTTTTTTTCCTCAAATTTATTTGAACCTTTATTTAACAAGGCATGTCAGTTAAGAACAAATTCTTATTTACAATGACGGCCTACCCCAGCAGGGACGATGCTGGGCCAATTGTGCGCCGCCCTATGGCACTCCCAATCGTGGCTGGTTGTGATACAGCCTGGAATCGAGCCAGGGTTTGTAGTGACGCCTCCAGCACTGAGATGCGGTGCCTTAGACCGCTGCGCCACTCGGGGGCCCACAATGTGTATGTGCAGTATAATGTATGAGAGTCAAGGGTAGTGCTGTTGCGGTCATGATATTTTGTCAGCCGGTGATTATCAAGAAAATCACTCCCGGTCTCATGGTAATTGACCATTAATTAACATAAACACATTTAGCATCTACTGTCTTTAAAAAGACTATAAATAAATAATCCACAATAAATCCATTATGTATTTTAGACAGGTTTAAAGAAACATGATATGAACAAAATGTAGTCTATTTCAGAAGAACAGAATAACATACTGTGAGTTGTTCTTATGTTAGACTCTGGTCTGGCTATGCCATATGGCTGTGGGCTACACTAGTTCACTTAGCAGACAAGATTTGCTTAGAATTCCGTTGCATTATTAGAGAAAGGATAATTTCTCCAAGCGATTTGAGGCACATGCGGCTATTCTGTGTTGAGCGTTTAACAAACAAACAGGTACACCTATAAGCTTCATTTAGAGTTATTTATGTAACTTTAGTTGTGATATAAATGTTGGGTTATATGTTTAGATTTTTAATGGGACTCTAATGATGATTTGAAAAAAGTCACATGAAAGACATGAGCTCTGCTTTGTTTCTTGCGCAGTCTGTACACACTTCATCAGTCTCTCATTCACAATTTGACAAGTACTTGGGCTGCATATAATAATGCTCATTCCCTTCTCCCGGCTGCGTGTGGAAGCACCTCTCATTCACATGGCTCTCCATTACGTGATCGGGTCTTTCTCACAGGCTACAAGTGAAGACAGACATGTCAGAGTCTGTTAACTGCGCATGTCCTTATCCAATTCCGAGGTGCATTTTGAAGATATTGGAAGAACTGTCCACATTTACTTTATCAGACAACATGATAAGTAGGCCTAACGAACAACAAAAGCCAGCTCAATCTACTACCCCCCATAGTACAAAAGTCAACCTATTCTATTCTGTGCAAGAAATAAATACTCCAAACGTTGTCTGGGACAGTTGTGGGATGGGATAGATCCAAAATGAATACAACCACTAGCATACAGATTTTTTTTGTTGCAACAGATCAGAACATTTAGCTTAAAATGTTGATAAACTATTAGGCTATTTCTTCACATTTTATATCCAGCAATGCGCACATGACAGTAGGCTATAAGCATGAATATTCCATTAGCGGGAAAACACCATTATCAAAAGTGACCGCAAATGTGATTATGCATACAATGCTTTTGTTATAAAAAGGTGCATTTTTATGGTGAAAATTCTTTCCCAAACGTAAAACTCACATGCTACGTATGAATGGCAGTTAGGTTCTAAACCTGTTGTAAAGCTGATTAATGTGCTTAATTTTAAGAAGTTATTTGGCCACTTTAGTTGTGATACAAACCTTATCAAAACATATAGGCCTTTGGGCTAGGCTACATGAGGTGTGCGACTATGATTTGAAAAAGTCGCAAAAAAATGCATGTGTTTCTTGCCTTACAAGCTGGGCATTATTCACAAGTGATAATATATCATTCACAAGTGATAGGCTAATATTGTCACCCATCAGACTGTTATTGATTGAATCTTGTCTTTACATATACTAAATAATAAATGTGTGGAATTAGTTTTGATTTAGAATGGACGATATACGTGCACCTGTTGGAATAGGGGCGAAACAATACATGTAATCAAAATGTAATCTATGCACTTAAAAAACAAATGGAGGACGCTTTTCCCTTGGTTCATTTTCATGCCAGCCAGGTAGGCTATAGTCCGGTTATATAGAGAAGCAATGTACTTAATATTAAGAAAGTTGATAAATAAATATAGTAGGCCTAGCCTATAGAAAGTTGATAAATAAATATAGTAGGCCTAGCCTATAGAAAGTTGGTAAATAAATATAGTAGGCCTAGCCTATAGAAAGTTGATAAATAAATATAGTAGGCCCAGCCTATAGAAAGTTGATTAATAAATATAGTAGGCCTAGCCTATAGAAAGTTGATAAATAAATATAGTAGGCCTAGCCTATAGAAAGTTGATAAATAAATATAGTAGGCCTAGCCTATAGAAAGTTGATAAATAAATATAGTAGGCCTAGCCTATAGAAAGTTGATTAATAAATATAGTAGGCCTAGCCTATAGAAAGTTGATAAATAAATATAGTAGGCCCAGCCTATAGAAAGTTGATAAATAAATATAGTAGGCCTAGCCTATAGAAAGCTGATAAATAAATATAGTAGGCCTAGCCTATAGAAAGTTGATAAATAAATATAGTAGGCCCAGCCTATAGAAAGTTGATTAATAAATATAGTAGGCCTAACCTATAGAAAGTTGATAAATAAATATAGTAGGCCTAGCCTATAGAAAGTTGATAAATAAATATAGTAGGCCTAGCCTATAGAAAGTTGATAAATAAATATAGTAGGCCTAGCCTATAGAAAGTTGATTAATAAATATAGTAGGCCTAGCCTATAGAAAGTTGATAAATAAATATAGTAGGCCCAGCCTATAGAAAGTTGATAAATAAATATAGTAGGCCTAGCCTATAGAAAGTTGATAAATAAATATAGTAGGCCCAGCCTATAGAAAGTTGATAAATAAATATAGTAGGCCTAGCCTATAGAAAGTTGATAAATAAATATAGTAGGCCTAGCCTATAGAAAGTTGATAAATAAATATAGTAGGCCTAGCCTATAGAAAGCTGATAAATAAATATAGTAGGCCTAGCCTATAGAAAGCTGATGGGATCCTCCATCACTCTGTTTTCTCTCACAGTTGAATAGCCTACAGAAATGTTGCGCAACATGAGCTCTAATGAAGTGTTTGATTAGAATTTCGATTACATTTGCATTGATGTCAGAGTGATTAGAGGGACAATAGAGTGCTGAGTACCAGGCAGTTAGCAAGTTCGGTAGACTACTAATAACCAGGAGCAGCATCAGAGCTTGGAGAAGCCTAATTACCGTGACTAAACGGTCATGTGGAATTTAACTGCTATCATGACCGCCGGTGTGGCATTAATACGGTCACCGTAACAGCCCTAGTCAAGGGTCTCTGAGGAGGACGATCTGCTGCTACAGTACACACTATCCCTCCATCTATGTATCCATGTGTGTGTCTGAGTGTGTGTGTCTGAGTGTGTGATAAGGCAGTGTGTGTGTGTGTCTGAGTCAAATCAAATTGTATTGATCACATACACATGGTTAGCAGATGTTAATGCGAGTGTAGCAAAATGCTTGTCCTTCTAGTTCTGACAGTGCAGCAATATATACCATGTAATCTATCAGTTTCACAACATATACCCAATACACACAAATCTAAGTAAGGAATGGAATTAAGAATGTATAAATATATGGATAAGCAATGTCAGAGTGGCATAGACTAAGAAACAGGAGAATATTATAGAACACAGTATATACATATGAGATGAGTAATGCAGGATACGTAAACACTATTAAAGTGGCATCATTAAAGTGACTAGTGTTCCATTTTTTAAAGTGGCCAATAATTTCAAGTCTGTATGTTGGCAGCAGCCGCTCTGTGCTAGTGATGGCTGTTTAACAATCTGATGGCCTTGAGATAGAAGCTGTTTTTCAGTCTCTCGGTCCCAGCTTTAATGCACCTGTACTGACCTCGCCTGCTGGATGATAGCGGGGTGAACAGGCAGTGGCTCGGGTGGTTGTTGTCCTTGATGATCTTTTTGGCCTTCCTGTGACATCGGGTGCTGTAGGTGTCCTGGAGGGCAGGTCGTTTTCCCCCGGTGAGTATGTGTGTGTTCAGAAGGCTAGATGGCTGCCTGCTGACTAAAGAACAGGAATTACAGGATGATATCAGACCACTCTGTTTATCCTGCGCTGAAATACTACTAAAGCAGACACACACACACACACACACACACACACACACACACACACACACACACACACACACACACACACACACACACACACACACACACACACACACACACACACACACACACACAGAGATGAGGGAGTGGTTCTCCACATTTCTCACTACCCACCCTTGCTTAATTTGGGTCAGTCACAGTGGTCACGTCTACTCCCGCTCCCTCTCTCCAGCGCTCGTAGCTGGTTTACTACCCACTGGTCCTCACTACCATCGTTACCCGCACCTGCGCCTCATTATGAGACACACCTGGACTCCATCACTTCACTGATTACCTCCCCTATATCTGTCACTCCCTTAGTTTCATTCCCCAGGCAGTATGGGTTGTGTTTCACATCTAGACTCTTGGTTTGTATCAGTCCATGTTTATTGTATTATTAAACTCACGCCTCCCAGCGTCTCCATTACAGGTCAGGTATTCTGCCACTGTGTACTCTCTGTTTAGGGTCAAAGAGCATTCTAGTTCGCTCATTTTTTTATTTTTTTTTATTCTTTCCAATGTGTCAAGTAATTATTTTTGTTCTCTTATGATTTGGCTGGGTCTAATTGTGTTGCTGTCCTTGGGCTCTATTGTGTCTGTGTTTGTGAACAGAGCCCCAGGACCAGCTTGTTGAGGGGACTCTTCTCCAGGTTCATCTCTCTGTAGGCGATGGCTTTGTTATGGAAGGTTTGGGCAATGCTTCCTTTTAGGTGGTTGTAGACTTTAAGGATTATTTTTCTGGATTTTGATAAGTAGCTCTGCTTGCAATAGTGTAATGTTGTACAGATGGTATAGTTTTGCAGGGTCTCAATTTGGTGTTTAAAAAAAATATATATATTATGTAAGTTCTTGGTTGGTGAGTGAACCCCAGACCTCACAACCATAGCTGGCAATGGGTTCTATAACAGATTTTTTAGTCAGATCCTAATTGGGAGGTTGCATTTTATGTTCCTTTTGATTGCATAGACGACCCTTGTCTCAGATCGTTCACAACTTTCTGGAAGTTACCTGTGGTGCTGCTGTTTGGGCCGAGGTATGTATAGTTTTGTGTGCTTTAGGGCAACCGTGTCGAGATGGAATTTGTGGTCTTGATAACGAGACCTTTTTGAAACACTATTTTTGTCTTCTAAGATTCACTATCAGGACACAGGTCTGACAATCCATGCAGAAGATCTAGGTGCTGCTGTCAACCCTCCTTGGTTTGGGACAGAAGCACCAGATCAACAGTAAACATTTGACTTCAGATTCTAGTAGGGTGAGGCCGGGTGCTGCAGACTGTTCTAGTGCCCTCGCCAATTCGTTGATATATATGTTGAGGGTGAGGCTTAAGCTGTATAGCAGACCCTCTAAATAGTCACACGCTTTAAAAAAAAAAAAAAAAAGGTTTAAATCAATGAAACATGCGAAGACTTTGCTTTAGTTTTGTTTGTCAATTAGCGTGTGCAGGGTAACTGGTCTGCTCTACTGTAATTTAGTAAAGCCAACTTGACATTTTGCTCAGTACATTGTTTTCACTGAAGCAATGTAGGTGTCTGCTGTTAATGATAATGCAAAGGATTCTCGCTCTCTCGCCACAATCATTTAACACAACTGAAACCATTCTTCTAAAAGCCACCATGTGTCTGGGTCCACGAGTGTCCCCAGGCTGTCACACAGCCTGTGGACTTGGTGGTATGACAGTCTGCTGTGTGTTTGTCGAATGTAACATTCTCCTCCCCTCAAAATGCACCACACAGAACAACCAGATGGATCAGGAACACAAAATAATTGTCATAGAAATGGCTTTCTCCTCAGCTAGACACTGTCACATTGGCGGGAGAGAGGGGGTTGGTGAGTGAAAAGACAAAGGAGTATGCTTAAAAAGTGTGTACGAGAGGAAGAGAGAGCAGGAGTGGTGCTGAGGGGAAATCTGATCCCAATCTCAACCTTACATTCTCAGAAAAAAAGGTGCTCTCTAGAACCTAAAAGGCTTCTTCGGCTGTCCCCATAGGATAACACTTGAAGAACCCTTTTTGGTTCCAGCTAGACCCCTTTGGGGTTCCATGTAAAACCCATTTCACAGAGTTGTACATGGAACCAAAAAGGGTTCTCTTGAGGAAAGCCAAAAAAAACTTTTTTCTCTGAGTGTCTCTTCAATGAACAGTCGTTATCAGAATATTTATTTCTATGCGTTCTGCTTCATACAGAACATAGCTTTTTTCCCCTGTGCTGCATAACTGGACAGACACATTGTAACAATCTGTACTAGCGATCTCTCTAACATATTTACAGTAAACATTACACTCACAAAAGAATAGACATTTCAAAAGTCATGTCAACATAGTGTTGTAATAACATGCTAATGGTTAAAGACTAAAGTGAAAATAAATATGGGTTGTATTTAAATGGTGTTTGTTCACTTGTTGCTATTTTCTTGTTGCAGCAGTTCATAAATATTACTGCTGTGTTTTTTTTACCTCTGATCATCCATTTGGCAGGGGGTTAGGAAGTGCCGCTCAGTTTCCACCTCATTTTGTGGGCCTACGGCGGTCTTTCTCAGAGGCAATGCTATGCTTACTGAGTCTGACAAAAGAATTAAGGTGTTGACTATATACACAGTCACTGTGGTCAAGTATTCTGCCACTAATCTCTGTTTAGGGCCAAATAGTGTTCCGATTTGCGTTTTTTTTCAACCTTTCCATAACAAAGCCATCACCTACAGAGAAATTAACCTAGAGAAGAGTCCCCTAAGCAAGCTGGTCCTGGGGCTCTGTTCACAAACACAGAGCCACAGTACAGCAACACAATTAGACCAAACCAAATGTTGAGAGAACCAAAAGATTTCTCTGTAGGTGATGGCTTTGTTATGGAAGGTTTGGGAATCGCTTTCTTTTAGGTGGTTGTATAATTTAACGTCTCTTTTCTGGATTTTGATCAGTGTGTATCGGCTTAATTCTGCTCTGCATGCAGAAGATCTAGGTGCTGCTGTAGGTCCTCCTTGGTTGGGGACCGAAGCTCCAGATCATCAGCAAACAGACATTTGACTTCAGATTAAAATAGGGTGAGGCCAATTCCTAATTATATGTTGAGGGTGAGGCTTAAGCTGCATCCCTGTCTCACCCCCCCCCCCCCCCCGGTCCTGTGGAAAGATGTGTTTTTGCCCATTTTAACCGCACACTTGTTTGTGTACATGGATTTTGTGTTTTTCTCCCAACACCACTTTACATCAATTTGTATAGCAGACCCTCATGCCAAATTGAGTGAAAAGCTTTTTGAAATCAACAAAGCATGAGAAGACTTTGCCTTTTTGTTGGCCAATTAAGGTGTGCAGGGTTAACATGTGGTCTGTCCTTAAGGTAATTTGGTAAAAAGCCAATTTGACATTTTCTCAGTACATTGTTTTCACAGAGAGAATTTACGATTCTGCTGTTAGGAAAATCCTCTGCTGTTGACGCATATCTCCGGACGTTATTTTTGGTGTCAAATTCGTCTCCACTTTTGTGGATTGTTTCTCTACATGTATTTGTTCTGTTGCTCTGGTTATAATTTTACAGGCTAAAGTGTTGCATCATCCCTCTTCTTGCTGATGTGCACACGCACACACACACACACACACACACACTAAATTGTCGTGCATTCATGCATGTGGCACATCATAGCCACAGGGTCAGTTAGGAGCCATCTTCCTCTCAGCAGGAGAAAAGAGACGGTCATGACTCACACTAAAAAACACCTGCTAATTGAATAAACTGAAAACTTCTCCATCAGGATTACATTTTTTTATTTAACCAGGTAGGCTAGTTGAGAACAAGTTCTCATTTACAACTGCGACCTTGTCAAGATAAAGCAAAGCAGTTCGACACAACAACACAGTTAAACATGGAATAAACAAACATACAGTAGAAAAATAAGTCTATACTACGTGAACAGGTGCGATAAGGGAGGTAAAGGCAATAAATAGGCCATGGTGGCGAAGTAAATACAATATAGCAATTCAAACACTGGAATGGTACATTTGACAGATGAGTGTGTGAAGTAGAAATACTGGGGTGCAAAGGAGCAAAATAAATACAGTAGGGGAAGAGGTAGTTGTTTGGGCTATGTGCTGTGATCTGACAGCTGGTGCTTAAAGCTAGTGAGGGAGATAAGTGTTTCAGAGATTTTTGTAGTTTGTTCCAGTCAATGGCAGCAGAGAACTGGAAGGAGAGTCAGCCAAAGGAGGAATTGGCTTTGGGGGTGACAAGTGAGATATACCTGCTGGAACGCGTGCTACAGGTGGGTGCTGCTATGGTGAGCAGAGATAAGGCGGGACTTCACCTAGCAGCGTCTTGTAGATGACCTGTAGCCAGTGGGTTTGGCGACGAGTATGACGCGAGGGCCAGCCAACGAGAGCGTACAGGTCGCAGTGGTGGGTAGTATATGGGGCTTTGGTGACAAAACGGATGGCACTGTGATAGACTGCATCCAATTTATTGAGTAGAGTGTTGGAGGCTATTTTATAGATGACATCCCCGAAGTCGAGGATCGGTAGGATGGTCAGTTTTGCGAGGGTATGTTTGGCAGCATGAGTGAAGGATGCTTTGTTGCGGAATAGGAAGCTAATTCTAGATTTAACTTTGGATTGGAGATATTTTATGTGAGTCTGGAAGGAGAGTTTACAGTCTAACCAGACACCTAGGTATCTGTAGTTGTCCACATATTCTAAGTCAGCACCGGCAGGCAGGTGCGGGCAGCGATCGGTTGAAGAGCATGCATTTAGTTTTACTTGTATTTAAGAGCAGTTGGAGGCCACGGAAGAAGAGTTGTATGGCATTGAAGCTCGTCTGGAGGTTAGTTAACACAGTGTCCAAAGAAGGGCCAGAAGGATACAGAATGGTGTCATCTGTGTAGAGGTGTACCAGAGGATGAGGAGAGAAAATAAGAGAAACACAGAGGGAGAGTAAGCGTTAGGGAGAGAGAAAGGTGACACTGAGGCTTTTATCCCTCTCAGTAATTAGAGCAGACTGGCCTGCATGATCCAGTTCGTGTGATATATAGGTAGGGAGACCAGCATTAGTCTTGTCTACCAACCGTGTATCTACACATAGTTTGGACCGTTTATCTGCTAAAGGAGAGAACAGCTACACGTTCCTGGAGCCTGTCAGTTGGAGCAATGATTACTGTCAGCACAGGCCAGTCACAAGCACAAACACATGATTCAGTCAGAGAGAGGCAGACTAACCTTCAGTCAAAGAGAGGCAGACTAACCTTCAGTCAGAGAGAGGCAGACTAACCTTCAGTCAGAGAGAGGCAGACTAACCTTCAGTCAGAGAGAGGCAGACTAACCTTCAGTCAGAGAGAGGCAGACTAACCTTCAGTCAGAGAGAGGCAGACTAACCTTCAGTCAGAGAGAGGCAGACTAACCTTCAGTCAGAGAGAGGCAGACTGGCAGACTAACCTTCAGCATCTTTAGCATGACTCATCTCTCATTAGACCTGTCTCCTCGGCTCCCCTCTCCTACTCCTCCACTCTCTCTTTCCCTTTCATTACATTTACATTTGTCATTTTAGCAGATGCTCTTATTCAGAGCGACTTGCAGTAAATGAAAAAAAAAATCCTTAACAAAACGTCTATCAGAAAATCAGTGGTAGTAAGGATAAGTGATAGTGCAACGAAAACGAACGAGTCCCACTGAACCATTCAATTAAACAGACAGGCGGAGTGGAACTAAACAAGCTGTTCCCTCTAACCCCAGAAAGTGAAAATGACTTCTCCCACCTCTCCTTTCTGCTGAACAGAACAGTTACACAACCCAGAGCAAAGTGAGTCTGCAGATAAAGTGGAGAGCTGGAGGAAAGGGTTGCCATGGGGATGGCTTTCTGAACAGCTCTTTCTGAAGAGCTGTAATTGGTGATGGGTGGGCGGCGGGGTCAGTCAGACAACCTGGCGAGACACGACTCACACTTAGCGAGACACGACTCACACAGGACTTTGAATCAGTCAGTCTTGGCCGGTCTCCTCTGTGTCCATCTCTACTCCCACCCCCGTCTCTTCATTCTCTGCTGAAGTAGAATGGCTCACCGCTAGGTAGGACAAGGTGTTTTAATCAGAGCTATTAAAGGTGTTATTTTCTCCAGCTGAGACATGATACTGTACTCTGTGTGCACATGTGTTTTCTGCTGTATGGACATGATCAGCCTGGAACAGGTTTACCCATCTCTGGAACAGACACTGTACAGGTTTACCCATCTCTGGAAATGAGCATCATTTGAACTGTTGTTGTGTGGATTACAAGTTGATGTGTAGATCAGTGAGTCTGTGCAGGGCCTCGGTCAGGTCCATCAACAGTGGGTTCTGAGCTGTAATCTTCCATGATGATTTCGATTGACCAACGTTGGTCTTCCAACCTGACAGCACTACAGCTGGTGCCCTATGGCTGTACACAGAGGAGCTACACAGGGAAATGTCATACACAGACACACTGATGCTGGCCTGCTGGGTCTCCCGTGTGTGCCTGCGGTGCAGGGTGACCCGTTTGTGTCGGCTCGGCTCGGCTCAGGACGATGAGAGGAGAGCTGGTGGAACACCGGTGACTCTCCCACACACACACCTCTGCAGGCTTCATTTTGTGGCTGAGGAGTGACATTGCCAAGAAAGCCACAGGACTTGGGAACAGCACAATATGTGTGTGTGTGAGAGACAGTGCATGTGTGTCACAGCTTTATGAATGTCAAATGTGTCCGAGACAGAATGCTGAAGGACTAACGTGACCGGAGTAAAAGTACAGGTCAGCATCTACCTTTACATTGGAGTCATTTAGCAGACACTCTTATCCAGAGAGACTTACAGTAGTGAGTCATTTAGCAGACGCTCTTATCCAGAGAGACATACAGTAGTGAGTCATTTAGCAGACGCTCTTATCCAGAGAGACTTACAGTAGTGAGTCATTTAGCAGACACTCTTATCCAGAGACACTTACAGTAGTGAGTCATTTATCAGACACTCTTATCCAGAGAGACTTACAGTAGTGAGTCATTTAGCAGACACTCTTATCCAGAGAGACTTACAGTAGTGAGTCATTTAGCAGACACTCTTATCCAGAGAGACTTACAGTAGTGAGTCATTTAGCAGACACTCTTATCCAGAGAGACTTACAGTAGTGAGTCATTTAGCAGACGCTCTTACCCAGAGAGACTTACAGTAGTGAGTCATTTAGCAGACGCTCTTATCCAGAGAGACTTACAGTAGTGAGTCATTTAGCAGACGCTCTTATCCAGAGAGACTTACAGTAGTGAGTCATTTAGCAGACACTCTTATCCAGAGAGACTTACAGTAGTGAGTCATTTAGTAGACACTCTTATCCAGAGAGACTTACAGTAGTGAGTCATTTAGCCCACACTCTTATCCAGAGAGACTTACAGTAGTGAGTCATTTAGCAGACACTCTTATCCAGAGAGACTTACAGTAGTGAGTCATTTAGCAGACACTCTTATCCAGAGAGACTTACAGTAGCGAGCCATTTAGCAGACACTCTTATCCAGACTTACAGTAGTGAGTCATTTAGCAGACACTCTTATCCAGAGAGACTTACAGTAGTGAGTCATTTAGCAGACACTCTTATCCAGAGAGACTTACAGGAGTGAGTCATTTAGCAGACACTCTTATCCAGAGAGACTTACAGTAGTGAGTCATTTAGCCCACACTCTTATCCAGAGAGACTTACAGTAGTGAGTCATTTAGCAGACACTCTTATCCAGAGAGACTTACAGTAGTGAGTCATTTAGCAGACACTCTTATCCAGAGAGACTTACAGTAGCGAGCCATTTAGCAGACACTCTTATCCAGACTTACAGTAGTGAGTCATTTAGCAGACACTCTTATCCAGAGAGACTTACAGTAGTGAGCCATTTAGCAGACACTCTTATCCAGAGAGACTTACAGTAGTGAGTCATTTAGCAGACACTCTTATCCAGAGAGACTTACAGGAGTGAGTCATTTAGCAGACACTCTTATCCAGAGAGACTTACAGTAGTGAGTCATTTAGCAGACGCTCTTATCCAGAGAGACTTACAGTAGTGAGTCATTTAGCAGACACTCTTATCCAGACTTACAGTAGTGAGTCATTTAGCAGACACTCTTATCCAGAGCGACTTACAGTAGTGAGTCATTTAGCAGACGCTCTTATCCAGAGAGACTTACAGTAGTGAGTCATTTAGCAGACACTCTTATCCAGAGCGAGACTTATAGTTTGTGCATTCATCTTAAAATAGCTAGGTGAGACAACATATCACAGTCATAGTCAATCAATTATTTCCTCAATAAAGTAGTTCTGAGCCAAGTCAGTGACAGTAGGTGTTGAGCTTCTCCGTCTGAACAGACGACCACGGGTAGTTGGGCACCATGGAAACAGTTGGGTTGTCATTCAGAGAACAGACGACCACGGGTAGTTGGGCACCATGGAAACAGTTGGGTTGTCATTCAGAGAACAGGCGGCCACGGGTAGTTGGGCACCATGGAAAAAGTTGGGTTGTCATTCAGAGAACAGACGACCACGGGTAGTTGGGCACCATGGAAACAGTTGGGTTGTCATTCAGAGAACAGACGACCACGGGTAGTTGGGCACCATGGAAACAGTTGGGTTGTCATTCAGAGAACAGACGACCACGGGTAGTTGGGCACCATGGAAACAGTTGGGTTGTCATTCAGAGAACAGACGGCCACGGGTAGTTGGGCACTATGGAAACAGTTGGGTTGTCATTCAGAGAACAGACGACCGCGGGTAGTTGGGCACCATGGAAACAGTTGGGTTGTCATTTAGAGAACAGACGACCGCGGGTAGTTGGGCACCATGGAAACAGTTGGGTTGTCATTCAGAGAACAGACGGCCACGGGTAGTTGGGCACCATGGAAACAGTTGGGTTGTCATTCAGAGAACAGACGGCCACGGGTAGTTGGGCACCATGGAAACAGTTGGGTTGTCATTCAGAGAACAGACGACCACGGGTAGTTGGGCACCATGGAAACAGTTGGGTTGTCATTCAGAGAACAGACGACCACGGGTAGTTGGGCACCATGGAAACAGTTGGGTTGTCATTCAGAGAACAGACGACCACGGGTAGTTGGGCACCATGGAAACAGTTGGGTTGTCATTCAGAGAAGACGCAGAGGGAAGAATGGAATGGTTGTAGTGTCAGAGGGTGCTACATACAGTCTCCACACACAGATTCAAATAACATTGGCTTTATTACAATTCATACCTACAGTTACTATCTGAAGAACTGCAGAATTTACAAGTTACTTTCACTTAGATACAGTTATATGACAGAGGCAGGTTAAAACTGTTATGTTACATTTAATATGATGATTGAGAGTTTGTTAGGTTGACATTAATGAGAATACACCACTTGTGCGTGTTGAGTCCCCAGAAAGGTAGACCATTTCTGACCAGTCCCTCTAGCCTTGTGAAACCAGACTCATCACTGAGCTCACATTTAGTTTTTACTGAATTGAAACAGAATGTGAGCTCAGGAGATCAGGCTGGTTAAGCACACGGCTAGGGGTGTAATAACACTCTCCTTACTGACTCCTCCACATGTCATCACGGAGCTAGGAATCTAGTTCTGACTGAAACATTTATTCAAGTGGACAGAGTAGCAGACAGTAAGAACACAACAGTCTTAGTCAAATGGTAAACAGAGTGAGCACTTCTTTCTTTGCCCCAAAACAGATATGAGG